>NC_066286.1:7280227-7583257 GCF_905404315.1 Leptidea sinapis | reverse complement strand
TTGTATGTCACTTTGTGTTAGTGTGCGTGCATTGCTAAAATAATAGCAAAATAGAGGTTAACTGTCAACCTAAATTATTTTCGACGTTTTCACAGCTGTAACAGTCTATCTGGACATATAAATGATCTAAGCGTATTTCTTCTTTATATGGCTTTTGTACTTGGGAACAATGATTTATTGCCCTAAATAACATCAAAACCGAGCGGGAATCGAACCGGAAACTCGAGTCAATTTTACTTGACAAACTGAAAGATTTTCTAAATGTGCTATATATTAGTTAGCTAAATCACCCGCTTACGAATCCATTCATTAGGATTCAAGATATGGAAGAGAGAAATAAAAAATGGGTTAGAAATAATAATTTATCAGGTTAATCAAATGTTTTAATAAACATATATTATACTAGCTGACCCGACAGACGTTGTTCTGTTCATAATAAAAAAAAATATCTTTGGGTGAAATTTCGTAAAATCCATTCTTAGCTGACCTCTACTCGGCGAAAGGAACCAACCAAATTTCAGTTCATAGATCTTATGGTTTCAGAGATATCGCGTTGAGTCAGTACCTAACTACATAGGTGGAAATATCTCATATATTATATAGATAGATACTCTAATTAGGTACTATATTGCTTTCAACAACGTTCAGTGACATTGCCGTGTCTCAGTAATAAATATTTAAAGATTCTTGTTTTTACTTGACTAGTCTCAAACGATCGCTCCAAAATTCCCAAAGTCCCATAGCTTCAGTGCTGCAATAAAGTTGAAATTGGATTGTTCGTCATTCATGACAGAAGGTAAACAAATAGTGGACTCATTGCCATATATTTCCTCAGACAAATGGTCGGTTAAATGTGCAGGATGGTTCCAGATAATTGTCGTGTTTTGATCAGGTGCTTCGTGTGCGAAAATAGCTCTTAGGATCTAATGCGTAAAGCTACCTTTTATGTTGCTATAACTCAGAGCTTAGTCAGTACTTTTGAGACAATGTGAGTTGTATCTTAGCTAATTGAAATTTTCGATGTTTGTTACATTTCTCTATTGTTTATGGAAAAGAAGGACTAATAAGTGTACGGATTACATGATGGCAAGTGATCACCACTGCAATCTTCGTCGTCCCTGCTGAGGATCGTGACTCCGTATACTGTCAAAAGCACGTCTCCATCGGTTACAGACGGTAGCCTGGTGCAGTGCTACGTTGACAGGGATATCCAGATGTTTGGATACCTGATCTCTAAGTCCAACTTTGTCCTCTCGGATTTTTCCCCTCTACCTTCCCCGTCACCATCTATAACATAGCGACCCGATAATACTGCGCAAAGAAGCTCATTTCAGATTTAGTTGAACATGGAAAAAAGTTCCTTGAACTGTTAAAGAACGACAACAACATCCAAATGGTGACGATGATTTTGAAGTTTGAGGCATGTAATATGATGGTAGAATTAGACACCAACCGATCAGATGAAACAGCACTTCGGAATACTCTCCGTGACAAATGTTGTACAAGACACACAATGAAACGTCGTCTCTACATAACGCCAAGCGATCGAACCATTCACCCAGTTCAAGCTGATACTGGGGTGCAATACACCAAAGATAAGAAGAATACTTTATATGTGGCTGGGATTTGACATTAGAGTCATTAGTTCACTCAGAGACACAAATTTTATTTAAAAATAGCCTTTAAAATTATTTTCCGTACAAAAGTCCAAAGAAAATTAAACATTATCCAAAAAAGATGATAATTTTTTTAAAGGTACCCTGTTATTTGTTATTGAATACGTAGTAGAAGTTGCGAAGAACAGTTTTGAATTTCACCTAGATAACTTGTAATTTGTTCATCAATTATTAGATGCTTGGACTTTTGAAGACAAAGTGGTATTTCTTTGAAAATTTATCAGTGCAATTCATCTGCTGTTTGACTTATGACTTTTAACGGATGTATTTAACCATACTTGTGAACGACACGATGAAATGGTTTAGTACAAAATAAAGTGATTACTTTAAGAAAAATATGTGTCTTTTGTCCTGTGTTTTTCTCCTCTTCTGGCATAAAATGCAAATGTTAATACGGGTTAATTATCTATATTTACACTTGCGTTTGATTCCCGAGTAGTACATGCACATATAGTGTCCACAGGCCCGACTAAATTTCCAATGATCATCTTTGGCTACGCTGTCATTAAGTCCCAATTGACCAACAGATAAAACGCCGCAAATAGAGCTGGGTGGAACACACTCTTGAGGGATTCCAACCATATTATACCGAGGCAAGCCCTAGACTGGAACCCTCAAGGGAAAGCGTGGCCGTCCAAGGCAAAGTTGGCCGCGGACTGTCATTTACGAAGCGAAAGGCAACGGAAAGACCTGGAGTAAAATCGAAAGAGATGCTCAGAACCGATCGCGATGCAGACTTAAATGATACAACTAGATTATAGCACTATAGTGCGGTCAATTCGCTAGAATGTCATATTGAAATTAAATAACTTGAAAAATAAAACTGCATTCTGATTACATTTAAGACTTTATTTGTCAAAACAAACGTAATTAATCATTACGCCATTTTTATAAGGGAAATAAAATGCGTGCGTAGATTTGAATAATCATAAATAGTTACATATTTGATGTTATTTTGTTTCCCTGTTCTGGTATATAGAGCAGTCCTACGCTTGATAAGATTTTGGATTATTCAGTTCTATATTATGGTTAAATCACAACCTGTAGGCGACTATTTGTTAAAGTAAATATTATCCCCTCGTAACCGGTACGTTACAGTAATCATTTTGTAATCTGTGTCACATAGCAAGCTTTCAGCTAATTAAAGCTTAGTGGTCTGTTTGTGTGCATTATAACATCTGCATAATGTGCGCAGCCTAGCGAAACTCTCTGAGAAAAAAGCAATTCACTCGATTGTATGAAACGTGCAGTCATTGACATATTGACAGATGACGGCTATAATCGTGTATAAAACGGAGATAGCCAAAATCCACTACGTTTTAAGCAATCGGTCGCTTTCAAACCTAGCCGTATTATACTTCGTCTGTCTACTAGGGATTACATTTTCAAATTTTAATATCTTTTCGTTTTTTAACTTCCCGTTAAGAAAATATAAATGTATATATAGATGTATGTAAACCTCTTATAACTTTTGAACGGCTCAACCGATTTCATCGCGATTCGAAAGGGGTTGACAAATCTTAGATTTTGAATAAATTTCGGACCGATCCGGACCGATAAATCTTTACCGATTGCTTTACTGATATATTCCAACTAATCAGCTCTTAACCACGTTGATCACCACTAAGCCGGTCAAAATCGGTTGATTCGTTCGTGAGTTGCCGTTGACGAAAGAAAACCGAAATAACACTTTTCGGTTTTCTTTCGGAACTCGGAATTACTTCGATCAATTGAAACTCAAAGATTCTTTCTTTATGAGGCTCAAAAAACGCGTCAATTGTCGCAAACCACGTGAAAATTAGTTCATAAAAAATTTGAAAATTGAAAAAATTTTGTTTAATTAAACTTTTACCAGACTTTTAAACTTCAAGTGTTCCTATTTTTTTATTTGTAAGTATCACCACAGTATTCCGATGGTAAGATTTCTAACAAAAAGTTTGAATAGGAGATGAGTTGAAGAATAATGAAGAATAAAATAGAAAATTTGGTATTTCCTTTCATTTTTAGTTAGTGTTGATACATATTTAGATTGAGCTGTACAAAGAAGTTAGATACAGAGAATCAACTTTAATGAACAAAATTTTATAAGTTCCAAATTTGTGAATATTGCGGGATCAAACTTGCGTCTCCAAAGTTAAATCAAATCAAATCAAAATCAGTTTATTCACGTAGGTCACGGAAATTAGACTTATGAATGTCAAAAAAAATTTTTTTTCTTATTGAATCTACCGTACTTCGTAAAGGGTTGAGCTAATGAGAAGAAGTAGCAAGAAACTCATTGCCACTATTCAAATTACAATATAATATGTTAAATGATGCAACAGACACACTCAAACGTCAAATAGTCAATGTCTTACACGAGTAAGTCAAAAAAGTAAATGTAAATGAATACAAAACAAAAGTTATTGAGTACAGTAGCTGTTAGCATCATCCACATAATAATAAAATAAAGGAAAGTTAACACTAACCCTCCTATGATTTGACGTATCGTTCGTAAACCTTGGTATGTTTCTTGGACTACGTAGAGGTTCTACGTTGTAAGTCTATTCAACAACGAGGAAATACTAGGAAATCGATTTGAGATGTCGCTCTTTCAAATCACTTCTGGGAATTGAAAACAGACAGTTGAAAACCTTCTTCGGAGTTGAAATGGATGTTGGCAATCTCGGTAGTGTCGCTTAGTTGATATTATTTGTACCTTGTATTCAGTGCTTTGAGTTAGACTCCTTAATAATATGATGTATATATCTATTGAAGTGAAAACATCTTTAGCGGCGTTGAGCACATTTCTTGTGATGGGTATAAAGTGTGTAACTCGCGTCAGGACACGTGACCTGATCAAAAATTCGTAAGACAGTCGTTGAAATTATGGATGAAAGTTGATTTTTTTTATGGAATAGGAGGACAAACGAGCATACGGGTCACCTGTTGTTAAGTGATCACCGCCGCCCACAATCTCTTGCAACACCAGAGGAATCACAGTAGCGTTGCCGGCCTTTAAGGAAGGCGTACGCGCTTTTTTTGAAGGTATCCATGTCGTATAATCCCGGAAACACCGCGCAAAGAAGTTCATTCCACAGCTTTGTAGTACGTAGAAGAAAGCTCCTTGAAAACCGCACTGTGGAGGACCGCCAGTCACATCCAGATGGTGAGGATGATATCCTAACTTGTGGCGTGTCGTGCGAAAGTGGAATTCAGCGGCAGGAATCAGGTTAATCAGCTCTTCGGAACACTCCCCGTGATAAATGCGGTAGAAGACACACAATGAAGCGACGTCTCTACGCAACGCCTAGTGATCCAGCCGTTCAAAGATCACTGGGTCCCCCACAATTCAAGCTGCTCTACGTTGCACGCGGTCAAATGGATCAAGCTGATACTGGGGTGCGCCAGACCAGAGATGACAGCAATACTCCATGTGTGGCCGGACCTGCGCTTTGTAGAGCGCTAGTATGTGGGCCGGCTTGAAGTATTGCCGTGCTCTATTAATGCCGCCCATTTCTTTGATTTTTCTGAGAGATAAACTTTTGATTGTAAAATAATTGTAATGTTCTGAAGTGTTAATTTTTTTATGTAATAATATAAATTGTCGTTTTTGGGTACGAAAGCGCAATAAATGAATATTGTATTTTTGATAAATAAAGCAATTCGTGCGTAATTATTCCCTAACCATTGCAAAATATTAAAAAATGCACAGAGTTAATGTTCAAGTTTTTAATGTGAAGATTTTTAGTATACTACCACGAAAACTGCAAGAAACTGAACATTTTCCCATAAAAAGTACCAAGCCAATGAAAAACCTTATTCGATAAATGGTTCGGGTGAGAGAAACAGTGAGTAAAGAAACAAATATTTTTTTTTTTACAAAGTGCAAAATAGTTGAGGACAAATCCGTCTATTTGTGTGTAGCTCTAGACATCTTTACTTTAAAAAATTTATTTGCCTTTTCTAGCAAATGGTTTATAAACCAATAGCATGATGGGGTAAATGGTATTGGGTATGATGGGGTGTATCAAGAGGGGTTGGGTAAGAAAGTCTATATGGATTCATTTAACTTTGTAGAATGAAAAAAATTTATTAGTTCTTGAAAAAAAGTAAAACAATTTTGAAAGAAATAATTTCTATATCATAATAAACTATATTTATACTAATATATCCTTTTTTACTAAACTTATCAAAATATTGGGTTGGCTTCATTCCTTGTGCTGTTGTAGATAATAAAGACCTCAACGAAATAAATATTTTTTGGTTTTTTCATTCTAAATATTTTACTCCATCTTGCCCCGCAGCACTAGGAAAGATCGTTTTTTCACAAGTAAATTAATAATATTTAAATAAATTACTTATCCAAAAGACTATGCCAAATTGTTAATAGATAAATTAATATGGGTTTTTGTGATTTAACTGAGCCACCCCATTAGGCCCCTTAAGTTATAGGGTAACATTAAATATTGGAATTTAGAAAGGAAAGTTTGTAGTCAGCGTTGTGGCACGTGACCATAAAATTACGATATCGTTAAAAAAAACAGCTTGAAAAGCCTTTTGATTCGTTGAAAATTAAGTATATGAATTTATTATAATTATTTTTTAATTTAATAGCATATATTAGTTAAATATTTTATCAAGATACCCTCATTTTATTTTGCTTAAAATTAAATGACACATATCTATATCGATGATATAGAAAAATGATCCTTGATGTTCCGGTATAAAAAGAATGAATATTCCCTTGCAAAAGTCCCACAATTTGCCACTTGTGAACAGGAAACGGAAATTGGTCCCCAATTTGCATAACGAAACAATATTTTCTCATGTTGAGCTCAATATTGAGTGAACTTATTAAGGTAACCGAAACATGTATTGTATAATTTTCACATTATGTTTAACTAATACCTTATCTCTTAAGACCTATAAAGGATAGGTAGTTTTTATCGAGACTCTTTTGATTCCGAATTACAAACGGTATATGCAAGAAGAATATATTTATTTAAGGATTTCAACAACTAGTAGATCAACCCAAATACTACACAAAGAAATAATATACTTTTAAAAGGATATAGACTTTAGGTGTCACCGTTAACTTACCGCCTTACTAAGCATTGCTTTTAGCACGAGGAGGAGAGGCAGAATTTTAATGGGTTCGTGAAAATAAAATTTGAGGGTATTAAAATAATTTTAATACAAGTAATCCTATGATTACTATATTGTCTACACAATACCAAGTAGAAAAACAAACAAAACTAGAAGAGGATAATCGATAGTTCCTTTAACCAAAATACCAACGAAATACAAATACTTAGGTAACGTAAAAACAATACTAAGTTTTTACGCTTAAAGTTTGTTAGTTAATGGATACTTTTCGGCTATAGTACAGTGCTTAATTATCACAGTAAAATTACTATTTGCAACTGTTGCAACTGATCGGCCATCTCAATTCTTTTTTTTTAATTACCTATATTTCGTTTTTCTTCATATTTAATCTTGTCAAATAGGTCCTCTCATCTCTTACCCTGTGCATTTTTCTCTATTATTTTTTAAAATTATGTCTTCAAAATTCTGTATTTTTGCACCATTTAGGTTACCTACTTAATGTATTGCAATATTTTTCAGGGGACGATGAATAACGACGAGATTGCGAATAGTCTACAATGACAGCAATCAAACTAATGAACGAGATGGAGATTGTAGATTACATCTGCTCCACATTGATATCTGCTATATGAAATTATGTTTTTTTTTTTATAATATTTAGTATCGTCATATTACGTATCGTCTTCACTCAGTTTGGTTAAATTTTCTTACCGAAACGCTTCCTTGCTTTTATTATAATGATCGTCATCAAACCTTAAACCTTTCAGGTAATCTTATATATAAAATTCTCGTGTCACAATGTTAGTTACCTTACTCCTCCGAAACGGCTTTACTGATTTTAACCAAATGTTATATGCATATTCAGTAGGTCTGAGAATCGGCTACTTCCTATTCCCTAATATTAATTTCTATTTTTTTTTTTCACTTTTTTTTATTATCCCGACCCGTCTACGATCGACACCTATTTTTGTATCGCGATTTTAATATTATTCTATTACATCCACAGATACGCAATATGCGATGCAAGACAGCAATTGAATATTATAATAATTGTAGTACGATAAATTTTATGTACGATATATTTGGTAAGTCTGAGAATCGGTCGTCATCTATTTTATTTTATTACTTCATATGGCAATACAACGTTTGCTGGGTCAGCTAGTAATAATATAATAAATTAAAATACCTGCATATAATATGTGCATAATATTATTCAATCATCTACTCTAAAAATAAAAAACTTGCCAGAGAAATAATTTTCTCGACTCCCGTGTAAATGATTAACGGACAAAAAGTGTTAAGGGTTTTTTTTATTTTATGTAAACTTTTTGCATGCTAATTTAAATTTGCCGAATAGAAGACACTACAATAAATGTAAGATCTATAATGTATACTGGATTCGACGTAATAAATACAAAATACATATTTTTTATGGACGAGGAGGAAAACGGGCGTACGGGTCAGCTGATGGTAAGCCCACATTCTCTTACAACACCAGAGGAATCACAAGAGTGTTGCCGGCCTTTAAGGAAGGTGTACGCGCTTTTTTTGAAGGTACCCATGTCATACCGTCCCGGAAACACCGAACAAGGAACCTTATTCTAAAGCTCTGAAGTACTTGAAAAAAAGTTTCTTGAAAACCACACTGTGGATGCCACACATCCAGATAGTGGGGATGATATTCTAATTTATGGTGTATCGGGTGAAGGTGGAACTCGGCGACAGGAGTCAGGTGAAACAGCTCCTCGGAACACTCCCCGTGATAAATGCAGTAGAAGACACACACTTATTTCTGGAAATGGAGATTGACTTGGAGGCTACAGCATCATGATGTCGATTTCCATATCATTATTATTCCAGGAACTGGTAACATTTCTTTAGGATGTACATTGTTCACGTCGCTCATCCGTATACTGATTTTAATATCTGGTGATGAAATTAGCTGAAACAGATTTATGGCACAATATGGGAGGACGTACTCCCATATTTTCAATAGTTTTTTTTTGCAAAAGTTGTTTGTTTTAATGTAGATTTGCTAGAACGTGTGAGAGCGCCATCACGGTAAGTCAATAATATAGAGCCTAGATCCTAGATCATTGAGCGCCGACCCCAAATAGATTATGGAGATGTTGGACCCGCCTTTTTTTTCAATTTAATTCAGCGCGACCTCGCGTATTTAAAAGAATATATATTTTTTTTTCATTAAATAAAACGAAAATGATCATCTGTTGACCCGTAAGTTCGTTTTTCCTGCTTCTCCATTGAAAAGAGTTGTGATTTGCTTGTTCGCTTAGATTGTATTAACTTTTGATGGACTTAAAACGTTTATGTTATAACTTGTTTTGACAAAACCAATGATTTATGTTTAGAACGTCATTGGACAAAACATAATAATATGACATATTAAGCTCAACTTTAACGCACTGGTGGCGAATAACAAAATGATGACAATTTTAATAATTACTTTTTAAGTATATATATATATATATATATATATATATTAGCAGGTTATCAACTGTAAAGTAGATCCTGTAGATGAAGCCACAACCTGGAAGTTGAACAAAGACATATCAAGCTTTATGAACTTTACGTCAATCGAACGGTTGGCTCAGTGATAGAGCGCTCGCAGGGAACGTGAGAGATCGCCGGTTCGAGTATCGCCCGGTGGATGTCGAAGCGCTCTTATTTTGATGTACATCGTCGCTATTCCACATAATTTCCGCTTAGGATCCTTTTATTCTTGGAAAAGCTGTGACTTTCCTTTACCTTTCTATTCTCAGCTCTCGTCGAAATATATCAGTTATATATATTTTCACCAGTACCACAACGTCGCCTATTTCTGCCGTAAAGAAGTAATGTATTAGCATTATTGTGTTTTGGTCTGAAGGGCGCCGTACCTAGTGAAATTATTGGAAAAATGAGACTTAACATCTTATGTCTCAAGGTGACGAAACCTGCTGTAGTGCCGCTTAGAATTTTTGTGTATTCCAAGAATCCTGAGTGGCACGGCATTGTAATGGGCAGGACGTATCAATTACCATCAGCTGAACGTCCTACTCGTCTCGCCCCTTATTATCAATAAAAAAGAAATATATTATATATTATTTTAAATCTGAAGGATGCGTGTTCAAAATAATTTATGTGACAAATATAATATGCTCTTGAAATGTCTTGAAAACAAAATATCGATGTATACTTATTCAAGGAAAATACAAGGTTTACTTTATTTTCTCTGTGATAAAACGCGAACTTGACTTTTGTATTGGGCTGTCTCTCAGCATAATTTCAGCTGCCTAATTATTATAAAAACGAAATCAAAGATTATGCTTAGCCCAAACACAGCTAAGTTATACGTGAGTAAAGACTGAGCAAAGTCTAAGTATGCTCTTTAGATCTCAGCCTTAGTCAGAGAATGAATAAATGAATCGATTGCGCCTCTACACCCCTAAGGATTATTCTCAAATGATGCCGAACAGTGTGGTATATAACAATCAATAATAATACTAAACAAGCAAAAAGGTTGTTTATGTAGGTAAGTTACGTCATACACGACCCTATTGCGTTATACATAAGGTACAAATCCCCTTATGCTCTAGCGAATTATATTATTACTGGCGAAAATTTTGCGTTAGCTTATTAGACAGTAGATATAATCTTGTATTTAAATTTTAATTAGATATTGTATGAGTGTTCAATATATATTGTAATTTGTATGATATAGGTCATAGACGAATGGATGTAATATTTCTATAACTATAAAATTATAGTACTGAAAACTAAAACAATACTGTAAGTAGGTACTATTATCCACGATCTAAAACAATACAGACACTGTCTTAATCAGATATCAGCTTTTATACAGAAAGTTCTGCAACAAAATCGGTCCATTGTTTTTGAAGCTATGATGCAACGAACATAGACAGGTACCCAAAAACACAAATACACAATTTAAGCGTCTATCACCCCTGTTTTACGTCAGGGGTTAAAAATAAAAGTCTTTGAATCAGGTTATAAGCGAGAAGAAGTAGTATTTTTAAGCTTCTTTGCAGACGAATGACATAAAACTTAAATTGATTATAAATATTTAATGTACACATATCACACGGCGTTGGTACATTCTGTTTTACGCACATGCTTTGTATGACGTATGTAAAAGCAAATTAAAAATCAATGATTTCAACCAATCTAAAGTAAATTTTAAGTACTGGTCACTTTAAAAGCAGGCGATCTTATGTATTATTAAATATTGCGGCTAAATTCTATAGTATATTTCGAAATTCATACCTTACGTCTTATATGTCGAATCTTCTTCAAGCCACGGCTTACGTAACATGCGAAAACTCAAACGTCTTTCGTTTATATTAACATCACATCACACATTCAAGTCCATTTGGTGCTCGGTTCGATTAGAATTAAAGCGTATTTAGAATTTATTGCAGAATTAAGAATACAAGTAAGAAAGATGGCGTAACTATAACATGGGTTACTTTTAGGGGGTGTCTACGCATGCGCGCGTCCCCTAAGTTATTCACATAACTTATTGGCATTCAGGAATTTTTGCCGTATTTTGGGGAAAAATCACTCGTTCAAAGTGTTAGTTAAAATGAATTTAAACTAAGTTGAACTAAATCTGATAACTTAAAATGAATTCTTAACGTAAACCAAGGCCATAATTGTGTTTTTTAAGGTAAAACATACTCCTGGAGAAAATCAGGATATTTCATTTTTTCTCATAAATTTGCATATAATATTAATTACTATAAAAAGAATGGTTTAGGAATATCCTAAAAATGTTTCTATTTTCTCTGTTGTCATCGATGGAATTTTGCCGCTATTTCACCTGACGTTGAATGTCACTGTCTTTATTGTGGATGAAGTTTGAATGGTGGCGCTTCTGGCGATCTGTCAATGTCTAATAGATAAACCCTACGAAAGTATCCATCCCTACTCTATGTTAGATAATAATATCTTCATAGAATAAAATTATATGGATCAAATTAAAGAGGATGTAAATACTACATAATAAGATGCGTGACTGCCTAAGTAAAAATCGAAATTTAGTTTAGTATGAAACGTGCAGTGATTTGATATAAGTTTTATAATGACTGCACGTGTCATACAATCGAGTGAATCGCTTTTTTCTTAGGGTATGTTCTGATATGCACTGCGAGCACTGCACAGTGCTATCACTTTAGAAAAATTCGTTCCGTTATGGACTGCCAGTATACTGCCGCAGTACCTTAGAGAAATATATGACGTCATAAATCGCCGCCATATTAAACTGTGAGCACTGGCGTTTTCGAGGTAAGTTACTCGCAGTACTTTGATCACGTGATAAGTCAAAACCACTCGAGTGCCTAAAATATTAATTAAAATATTTTTAATTTGACAGTACTACAATAAAAGTTTTTTTAATAAACTAGAAAACATTAATACACTCATTTGAATGCTGCGTCAAAAAATGCGGCTGACAGTATACGGGATTGCGTTCCGTTTTAAATAGTAACCAGTATAACTGGCTATAAGGAACGGCTTCACAGTATACTAAATTGACGTCACACTGTACAGTGGTCGCAGTGCATATCGGAATTCGGAACATACCCTTACGGCAGTTCTCAATATTCAGTCTATCTCTTACTTGAGATAAAAATCGGTACTATCGTTGACTTTTCTGTCCCAATAAACTTATCGACGGTAACTCACCTTATCCGTACTCGTTGTCTGTCAATGGGACGACGGATAGCTTACCTGCGATAGAAGTTTATATGGAAATTGCAATTCACGCGTCCCAATACAAGGCGATAAGAATGACTTATCGGGTATGTTGGGATAGCTTCAGATTATTGACAGCTAATTACCGACAGTAGAAGGTAGTAATCTAATATATAAAATTCTCGTGTCATGGTGTTAAACATTGAACTCCTCCGAAACGGCTTGACCGATTCTCATGAAATTTTGAGTGCGATCCGATTCTCAGACCTACCCAATATGCATATTGGGTAGGTCTGAGAATTGGACAACATATATTTTTCATCCCCCTAAATGTTAAGGGTGGTCCACACGTTTTTTTTTTTTTTTTAATCTGTTTGATTATGAGTCAGCATTAAAAAATACATATAACTTCAAATTTTCACCCATCTACGATCAACAGTTACTTTTGTATCGCGATTTTAATATCGGCAATACAACGTTTGCTGGGTCAGCTAGTATATCTATAAATATATCAGTGGATAGAAAATTGGGAACGGCCGTTAGTTTCGTTAGTCTGGATCAAATATTGTAGAATAACTACGCTAGAAGTTATATCACAATTATGTCATTATTTACATTAATGCCATATCAACATAGATAATTGTAATAAATCGTTAGTTCGTATTTCTTTCACACGCCATAATAATACGTAAGTAATAAGTATCCATCCCTACTCCGTGCCGTATTAGAGACTGCAAGAAATAATAAATAGTATATAACATTTTATAAATTGAAGATTTCCTTCAACATTAGCTTTGTTAAAACAAATCTGTTTCAAAAGCATTTATAAATAAGCTAGTTTCATAAAGTCTTGGTATTCAATTTTACAATAAAATACCAGACAGTATACTAGGACTCACTGAGCACAAATTCAAGAAATATATTAAAGTTTCTTTGACAAAGAAGCCTTAGGAGGTTATGTAGAGGTAATGATGCATAGTTCTTGTCTGATTCTGCGCAGACCACCTAAAATTGTATAATATTACTAGCTGGCCCAGCAAACGTTGTATTGCCGATAATAAAATCGCGATACAAAAGTAACTGTTGATCGTAGATGTGTGAAAATTTGAAGTTGTATGTATTTTTTAATGCTGACTCATAATCAAACAAATAAAAAAAAATGTAAAAAAAATAAAAAAAAATAAAAAAAAAATCGTGTGGACCACCCTTAACATTTAGGGGGATGAAAAATAGATGTTGTCCGATTCTCAGACCTACCCAATATGCACTCAAAATTTCATGAGAATCGGTCAAGCCGTTTCGGAGGAGTTCAAAGTTTAACTCCATGACACGAGAATTTTATATATTAGAAAAGATATTATAGGCTAAGTGGTTATATTATTAATAAAAAAATGGGCTGGGAGTTTCTTATCAGTTCTTCTCCCCATGGCATAGCCCCTTTACGAACTGATGTAGCTTCAAAACATTGACCAAGTGTTGTTGTCATTTATTATGTTATTATCAATTTTTTATGTTTTTAAAGTGATAACCCTCACTTCTGGGATTAATACACAAATAAAATTTGAAAACAACATGTGTTCCGTGCGAGTGCTCTTGCAACTGGGCTCACCGTTCGAGTACGTGTCGTCATAAAATCTTGTATGCTGTGTTCAACTCTCACTCACGTTACTCGAACGTTATGTTATTGTCACTCCCTATGGTTAATAAATATAAATATATTCTAAATAAAATTCAATAGCTGACTATTCGCCTTCCCAACCTCGCCCGTGTTGAAATTTATAGATAAAGACAAATTTCTTCGTGATCATTTACATTATTATAAAAATTACCGTTCCAGGAGGCCAAATACATCGCCCTTTAATCAACAGGCAACGTCTACGTACACGTAGTTCACCTCGGCACTCAATGGGTTAAATCATGGGGTTTTTGTTTTGCCGAAATATTTTTTTGTAGCTCCTATAATAATTACAACATAGTCGGAAATAATAGATTTTAAGTATCATTTGACCAGCATAAGCTAGATATCAACCAATGAAGCCTCATCAACAGAGAAGACAATATTTCAACGCTGCCCATATTTCCCATTAATTGTTCGAGACGGTCTAGTGGACCCTAGAAAAAGGCATAAAAGGCATTTATTTTATCAAAATTGATTCCTTTAGAAATTGACGTCACTTCAAACACTCCGCTTCGGAAACAAATGGCGCTCTGAGAGAGACGTAAGCGTAAGAAACTCTCCCAGCATTATTTTTTGCGCTCTTTTTAATAAAATATACAAATACCATCTCGAAACATTTGACCGCGTACAACAAAGAGCTACTGGGATTATCATGGAGAATGTTCTGAAGGTGTGTTATACGCAGTCCCTGCGGCCAAATCCCGAAATCGCACCATATTTACACCGCAATATCTTTAAACAGTGCGGTTTTCAAGACACTACAATATTTCTACAATACGACAGTATGCATAATGATGATCTGGCCGCTCTAGGTTGCTGTAGGTCGGGCTAGCAAAAATGGTCCCAACCTAATTACATAGATTACATACATACCGAGATTAGGGTCAAGAAGCAAACACAAACTTTTCTATCTACCCACCGTAAGAACTAACGTTGGCAGCAACGCGCCACTATATCGTGTCTGTCGGCTGATCCATTTTGCGATAGCCTCATAGCATTTAAACGTAAGGTATTGCAATATAGTATAGTGATTCTTTAATTACTTACATCATATTTTTTATTATCATAGTTTTTTATATACTCTATAAGTCTCTATGTTATATAAGTGCCCAATAGAAATGATTCTCATTTATGTTGTGTGCACCTGTAATTGACTCATACACTGGAACTATTTTTGTGCAATATTTAAGAGTGTATTCTGTATGTGTTGTTGGAACACCTTTAAATAAATAAATAAATAAATAGTTATTTAAAGAAGAATCTCCGCTGGATCCTATTATTTAGAGCTACATGTTATAACTTTAAGAAACCTTACCTGCGTTTCTGTATTCTTTAATATTAAAGATTTTTTCTCATTTCACCCAGTATATTAAGCTCAGGGTTATGACGGAGCTTGTGTTTACATAAAGGGTGATTGATACTTTAATTTGACGCGATAGGTTAAAGGGTCGAGACTCCATGTTGAATTTTCCCTTTTCCTTTAAAAAAGACACATATTTTTTATTACGTTTGACTTACCCTGGTACACACAATAGTTTTAAGGGCAAACAAACACTTTTATAATAACGTCTCAGCCTATATTCAAACGAAATTTAAAATTTTTATCAAATAAAAGATCTGTACTTAAACTTATCACTAGACTGCAGATTATCTTATTAAAAATATATCAAAAAAATTAATTTTATAATTTCTAACCTAATAAATTAACCGTTAGAAATGAGTTGGTGCCTATGTCGCATCGTCCCGTAAACACCGCACCAGAAAGCCCATTCCACAGCTTTGTAGAAGAAAGTTTCTTGAAAACCGCAATGTGAAGGAGCACATCCAGATGGTGGGGATGATATTCTAATTTGTGGCGTGTCGTGCGAAGGTGGAATTGGGGGGCAGGAACTACCGAAGTCTAACAGCTCTGCGGAACACTCGCCGTGATAAATGCGGTAGAAGACACTGAAGCGACATCTCTACGCAACGCAAAGTAATCTAGCCATTCACAGAGCATCTTGCCTACCAACACTATAATACAATAAATAAAACCATTGGAGGACTTTACTGCCCTACCGGCAATCTGTCCGACGAGCTATGTGCCCTCCTCACTGCCACTTCAGTTTCGCAATCATGATATGCAATCTCGCAGGGAAACTAGCTTTTTTATGATCCAGGAGGACAAAGGTACCCATGTCGCTTAGAGCTTATATTGTTGTGTCCAAACAAGAGATGACATCAATACTCCATATGTCACTGTACCTGCCTTATAAACCGCTTGAATTGATAAGCCTCAGATTCTTCGAAGCTAATTTGGATTATCTCCCAGGAGAATACGGTTTTAACAATCACTCGAGATTTGAGGCCGAAACCGTTGTATATACAATCATCATCATATTAGCCGGAAGACGCCCACTGCTGCCCAAAGGCCCTCCCAGAGATCTCCACGATGATCGGTCCTGTGCTGCTCTCAACCAACTTACATATTATGCGTGGGTTATACTGAAAATGTTAAGAACAGGCCAGTTGCTGACAGAAACATTGCTAATGAAAACTTTTTTTGAATTTCAATTTTAGAACTCTTTGGTAACCTGATTTAGTATATTGTATTCATTTGTCATTTGTTTTTGTGAATTGGCGGTAAATCTACAACTCTTGTTACACGTGAAAATGAACCTAACGCGAGAAAATTTTCGGTCAATGATTTATTATGATTTTTTTTGTGGGCTTACTCAACAACAAAGCTATGATAGGCTGCGATTAGCATTTCTTAATCAAGCCCCATCTCGTGCCTCTATTTCCAATTGGTTTAACGAGTTTAAGAGTGGACGTAGCAATCTCAATGATGATCCGCGTGCGGGACGTCCTTTTCAGACTACTGAAGATAACATCAGAGGAAGATAAGAGAGTGACCTATCAGCAGATACGGGCAAGCCTAGGCATTGGTATGAGTCAAGTTCAAAACATATCACACGAATATTTAGGCGTCAGGAAGCTTTGTACCAGATGGATTCCCCATACTTTAACCGTCGACCAGAAACACCTTCGCATGGACTGGTGTCGCCAAATGTTAGATAAGTTCAATGGCGGTGACTCAAATGCTGTATTTGACATCGTCACAGGTGATGAAAGCTGGATATATTGCTACGAACCCGAAACCAAAAGACAATCAGCTCAGTGGGTTTCCTTTCGAGGATCCGCCAACTAAGGTAAAGAAAGGAAGAAGTCAAGGAAAA
Source organism: Leptidea sinapis (assembly GCF_905404315.1). Lineage (NCBI taxonomy): Eukaryota > Metazoa > Arthropoda > Insecta > Lepidoptera > Pieridae > Leptidea > Leptidea sinapis. The sequence continues at coordinate 7,565,885 of NC_066286.1, read as the reverse complement.
AAATTGACTGCCTCATTCTTTGGTCATAAAGGTAATTTCGCGACAGTTGTGCTAGAAGATGGAAGGCCAGTTGCAAACTGGTATGTCAATCGCTGTTTGCCTGTTGTCTTGGAAAAAATTCGACAGCAGGATCATCCTTCACTACGACAATGCTTCAGCGCACTCTGCAAAACGGACTGTTGAATATTTGACTATGGCAGGTGTCGAGATATTGAGTCATCCGCCATACAGTCCTGACCTGGCGCCCTGCGACTTTTATTTATTCCCAAGAACTAAAGATGAAATTCGAGGTATTCGCTTTACGAGCGTACGAAAATGCCATAGAAGAGACCCCTAAGGAAGAATGGGCCCACTGCTTTTCTCAGTGGTTCTATTGAATGCGACGATATGTAGAGAGGAACGGATATTATTTCGAAAAACAACAAAAGTATTGGCAACTTTCTACATTATGCCGTTTTTCATTTTCTAGACATTTTCAGTGTTACCAAGGTACAAGCGAGTTAAAGGGAGTGTTTTTGAAACCACCGTGATAAAACAAATGGATGGTTAACTCGCAAGTTGAGAGTTTTGAGAATGAATTTTAACATTTTATTTTACTCCATTCCTCCACCTTTTCATGATGGATTCTTGATAGAAGATACTTCTTGCCTTTTTAAGTTCTAAAATACCTAGTCTAGTCATAAGTTCTCTTACAAATGAAAATGCATTTATTTTTATGACGTAATGTAATCTTACTAAACTTATATGCGTTTATATATTTAAGTATCAGCAATAAATAAGAATTCTATTGGAAATTAGCATTAGCCTTTGCATTTTTCCTCTTTTGTAATAAAACCTTAAAATGTATCGAATTTCCTAATTCCATAGTTTTAATAATTTATTTTCTTTCTTTCTTTTTTTGAATTGTTTATTATATATACATATTACCTTTTTAATTTCATCGCAACCAGCCAGGCACAAATGCAAATACAAGCCAATGAGATTTAATTACATGTTTATGGAAACTATATGCGAAAAGGCTTTTCCCCCCACCTTATACTATGCTATAAGGGCAGAACCTTAACATAAAAATATGTGTACTCGTTATGTTTTTTTGACATAGGGGATTTTTTTTTTTTTGGAATAGGAGGACAAACGAGCGTACGGGTCACCTGTTGTTAAGTGATCACCGCCGCCCACAATCTCTTGCAACACCAGAGGAATCACAGGAGCGTTGCCGGCCTTTAAGGAAGGTGTACGCGCTTTTTTTGAAGGTACCCATGTCGTATCGTCCCGGAAACACCGCACAAGGAAGCTCATTCCACAGCTTTGTAGTACGTGGAAGAAAGCTCCTTGAAAACCGCACTGTGGAGGACCGCCACACATCCAGATGGTGAGGATGATATCCTAACTTGTGGCGTGTCGTGCGAAGGTGGAATTCGGTGGCAGGAATCAGGTTAAACAGCTCTTCGGAACACTCCCCGTGATAAATGCGGTAGAAGACACACAATGAAGCGATGTCTCTACGCAACGCCAAGTGATCCAGCCGTTCACAGAGCACTGTGTCCCCGACAATTCGAGCTGCTCTGCGTTGCACGCGGTCAAATGGATCGAGCTGATACTGGGGTGCGCAAGACCAGAGATGACAGCAATACTCCATGTGTGGCCGGACCTGCGCTTTGTAGAGCGCTAGTATGTGGGCAGGCTTGAAGTATTGCCGTGCTCTATTAATGATGACCAGTTTCTTTGAAGCCAATTTCGCTTTGCCTTCCAGATGACCACGAAATTGGCAATCGCTCGAGATTACGAGACCCAGTATTCCGATACTAGGCGAGGCTTTGAGGAAAGTGTTGTCGAAGAGCGGTGATACGACATATGGGGTTTTTCTAATGGTAAACGCGCAAACTTGAGTCTTCTGGGCGTTAGATTGGACAAGGTTCAATTTTCCCCATTCCGCGACGGCACTGGTCGACGATTTCCCGAGAGAGACCTGCATGGCCCATGTATACGGCATCACCAGTGCTGTCGTCTGCATAGCAATGAATGTTGGAGGTGTCCAACATATCATTGATATGAAGAAGAAACAGCGTGGGAGATAGCACACAGCCTTGGGGCACTCCAGCATTCATGGGCTTCGGGTTCGAGCAATATACATCGACAACGACCTGAATGCTGCGCCCAGTGAGGAAGCTGGACGTCCACTTGCACAAGCTCTCGGGAAGCCCAAATGATGGGAGTTTTCAGAGGAGCGCCTTGCGCCATACACGATCAAAGGCCTTCGCTATATCCAGGCTAACTGCCAGGCCTTCCCCCTTGCTTTCAATAGCCGCAGCCCATCTATGTGTTAGGTATACCAGAAGATCACCTGCCGACCAACCATGGCGAAACCCGTATTGTCGGTCGTTGATCAACTGGTGACCCTCTAGGTATACCAAGAGCTGACGGCTACTTATGCTCTCCATGATTTAGGAGAGCAGGGAGGTAATAGCAATATGCCTGTAGTTTGCCGGATCCGAACTGTCTCCTTTTTTTTGGATCGGATGGACAAGGGCTAACTTCCATGAGTCAGGGACTACGCCTTTTGAATAAGAGTGCCGGAATAAACGCGTTAGCACCGGCGTCAAGAGGCGAAAAGAGTGCACAAGAGATCGGCTTTCTCTTTTGCCGTATGGGCCAGGGTGTCATTCCTCATGTGCAACGGCGGCATGGACGGCTGGCTGAAGTTACCAAGAGCAGCTTTCGACAACGACCAGAACTTGCGTGTTCCGGTCGGGTAACTGGAAAGCTGCTCGCCGATTATGACGACGTGTTTTGACTTCGCACGGGCGATTTGCCGCTTAAAAAATCTGGAGGCACGGTTGTATTTCCCCTTAAGAACTGTGCAGTTCGGATCCTTTGCGCCCAGCGCCGCAACCCAAGCTCGATACGCACTAGGATAATCCTAAGGGAAACAAACCCCGCCCCAAGGGTAGGATGCAAAAAAGGAACGCATCCTATCCCAATCTGCTGACTTGTAGTGCCAAACGCGGCGGGTCGCTGGTGGTCTGCGACGTTGGCGTCGGATAGGCACTACACTCCTGACCAGGCAATGGTTGGACGTTCCGAGAGGGGCGTCGACAAAGACCTGGGATTCTTAGGATTCTTGAAAAACCCACCATAAATTCTGAGTGGCACTATAATTGCGCTGGCTACCGCGCCCTTCAGACCGAAACACAATAATTGTTATACATTACTGCTTCACGGCAGAAAAAGAAGCCGTTGTGGCCACCCATAATCGTCATTTATTCGATAAAAACAGAAAATTATAAAAAATGTGGACAATTCGAAAGAAAACACCAGAGGACTATATGAATAAAATTTGTATTTCACAATTCAATGTTCAATGCATATGTAATCTTTAATAAAATATAACACTCAAAAATACATTGTCCTAACAACGAACGTTACGTAGACTTTACTAAGACTATGCTCAACGCGACTTACCCGAGCTCACATCAGAACAGTGTCCACAGATATCATAGATATGGGAATGAATTGTTCGAAACTTTACCGATATCATTGAATGCGTAAAAAAATTTATTCTCAGAAGCCCTGTATGTATGTATCTTTTTAATAGAATCAATCCACCCATACAAAGCAGTGAAATAATTTCGTTTTTCGTTGAAGATCAGTGCCGAGACCTAGTGACAATCTGACCTTGACAGAATCAATCTGAATAGATGAAGGAAAGTACCGCATTTTGAGCTTCATAGTAATAATCTATTTTTAGATTCTCAAGAGCGTGGGGACACCTCAGCTCATACCAGCGTTTTTAGCTGAATGGTGCTTAATATCAATTATTCTCTAGATACAGGGGATCATTCAAATGCATTAGTATGAAGCTGGTATTTTAATATGACATTATTATTTAACATTTCGTCGTACTACGTGACGTGCTATCTCGGAAAATGGAGGTCTGAATCCCGCATTGTCACTAATAAAATATTCCATATACAGGGTGCTTTTTTGAGAAGGCGGTGATGGCAAGTCGGAAACTACGAGACTTAGAGGAAAGTCGTGAGAGGAGTCATGCCATTACAATTTACAAAAAAAAACTAATAACTGCATATTTAGTCTTTTTAATTTCTTGAACTTTTGAAGGAAATCGACTCGAATGTTTTATCAAAAAAAAAATTGTTGCTGATAAGGATCAATCTTTGCAAAGATGTGTATTACTAAAATGAAAGTAAATAGAAAAATTTTACAAATTGTTTTTCATATCTCACTTACAAGTAACCTAACTGAAAGTGCGATACGTAGTACGACGCCATTCTATGCATATCCAACTAACACTAAAGTGTAGTACTACTAGACACTAGAAACTTTTTTATTCAAAGATAACGGTATGACAGCAACCTTGTCTTGACACTATCATGACACTGTTCTCGATGTAACTTGGGATTATGAAGTAAAATAGACGGAGCGCAAGAACAAAAGGAGGCAGTACCAAAGTCAATTTAACACTTTCTTAAAAAATATATAACAATTTTAACAACACATATATCTGTATGTCTGTAGTTGTATTGAATATTCTTCTGTCAATTGGATAAGCTATTTCAGAGATATTATAAATTCTTGATTATCATGACTAAAAAATATTTAGGGCTTGGCGCTGTACTAACACGTTGGCCATCTGCATATAGCATTAAGTGTGTCAAAAAACCCTTTGCCCGAAAGACTGAAGTGCTCATCGTCATAGTTAACCTACACTTTTTCTGCAAAATCATCTGTTTAAGGAATTATTCTGGTATGTCACTGAGGGGCTTGACAACTTGGTTTTACCAGGGGAACAGAAGCATCTGCTACGGAGGAGAAGAGAACGAGGGCAACTGAAAAGTTTGCCTAAGTAATGGGGGGAAAGGAGGGGGGACCCCAGTCAGGGGAGATGATTCTGGGGGTGGGACAGGGGAAGGCATATCATGATAAGGTACCCCTGACTCCGGCACTGGGCCGCTTACCAAGGGCGTGCAGCAGGTTTGGTAAAGTAAAAAGCTGCTAATAATATTTGGGCAGTAGCAATGAGGAAAAAAGCCCGCGAAACACCAAACAAACGGTGGGCCATGACATGTAAGCCTGAAGACGTGACCTTAACATTATCGATATTCCGAACGAGATCCGGATAGCTGAGATTTTCAACATATCTTGATCACGGCGGAATACCTCAACCGCCGTATCATTGATGGAATGGAGGGCATAGTTCAGGTTGAGAAGGAGATGTGGCACCTCAAAGACCCCTCCGTGGCAGTTGTGGTGTTTGACGTCTCCCCCCGGTCAAACTCAAAGTTATTGATGCCCCTGATCGTCAACAGCCTGCCATTCTCGCTTATCACACGAGCCATGTGTAATAATTACGAAGGCCCCGCCCAGTCGCGGATCATGATCTTCCAGTGGAATGAAGACATCAGGGCATCTGGAACGATAATTAATTCGCCGATCCGCAAGCAAGTCCTGGTCCTCAGGACAGCGAAATGCCAGGGTCGGAACGTTTATAATGGTAGCTATCACCCTCGGGACGGACTACAAGGTTATACAACCATAGTTGTGCCCGTGAACTGCTGGTTCTGAGCTGAACTCATGTTGGAAACCAACTTACCCAGCTTTTTAACAGATGGGCAAAAGAGCGGGTTCGTGGAGCCAAGGTAGATTGGGTCAAGCTGTTATACCCTCTGAAATTTACTAACCAACCGGTACCCCCGGTTCAAGAGGAGTTCACCCGCACAGCAGGGTGCGACTACACCTACGGGGTATGCCCGGTGCCTTTAGGGCCCGTCGGCACCAGACAGAGTCCGAGGGGATGATACCGAGTACGGAGACTTCCAGCACGGACAGGCAGTATCCGCCTTCGATAACGTCATTACAGATAAGCTAACGGCTAATGAGTTCTCAATCGTCACACTCGGGAAGTGGCCTACCCCGACAGTGTTCGGCCTAGCCATGATTTGTAAAAAAGGCGTATGCAAGGGAGACGCGGAGGTAGTATTCACCTTGATAGCCTCGAAATATCGATATGTTATAGGAGGGCATTTGAAAAATGGAAGGCTAACCCTCACATGATGCGGTTCTGGAATGTCTTGGTGTACTTGGTCTTGGTCTACGATGAGGCAGAGAGCTCGGACACGGTCCTGGAAGTAGTCCGCGGTATAACCATGTGTAATGAGGTCGCGGCTGCAACCTAACCACTGGGCAGAGGAGTCCTGAATGCCAGGATGATGCGTAAGCTTTAGGTTTTCAAAACGGATGAGTTAGCAAAAGTCTGACTCGACAAAATTACCAAGAGGCTACATTGGAAAAGTTGCAAAGATGTCTAATAGATCAAAAGCCTGTAATGAAGCTGGCAAGGCCACGACACTGAAAACCTTGGAACCTCAATCCTCAAAATAACAATTTAACTTATTGATATGTATAATTACTGGCTCAATTTGTAAATATTAATGTAACGCATAACTCTAACATGGCTTCGCTTTCAATTTCTGTACACTCCGTCTATTTTACCACTTTAGTCTAAGATTCGATAATATATACGTTAATTTGATTAAGTAAATGTCTAAGCTTGTATCACTAAGTTCTAAATAAAGTTTGTATACACGACGGTACATCCTTGAACTTATGGTGTAAGTACATTTACTCTTTACAAGAACGATTAGAACTTTTGGCAAGATGTGGCAAAAGCTACATATTATTACAAAATTTTAAGTATTTTAAGGCTATTGTCTTCTAAATATATTATACACATAGGTACCCTTCAAATTTTAAGCTAATACCAAAATAAATTTTAATTATATAATTCAATAAATTAAAAATTTTGTATTCTATAGTAAAAAATATTCAAACTCATTTCTGTAAATGTACTTACACCCTTGCAGTTAAAAAATTCCAAACGTAATCAAACGTCAGCGTAACTGCAGAAATAGATATGTGTAAAAGGAATTCATCTAAGGGTGCGTTCACATAACATATTTGGCAGTTTATTCGCCATTAATGTGTAAATGACTTATTATCAATGGTGTGTGTGTGAAAGGACCAATAGAAGAGAGTTAACATTAAATAATACATTTAATATTATTAACTAACTTGCAGTTACGCTGGTGGCAATTTGTCGCCGATAATTTCATAATTTAATTTATAAAATCAAAATGGCGGCCGTTTAGAACAATCAAAAGGGCCTTCAATTCCTTTTTCACAATTTTTACTACTAATTCCAATTCATGAAATATTCTGGTGAAATTTTCTTATAAAACTATAATAGAACCAGTCAAAACTATTGACAATATTTACAGAGTAATGAAATTATTATTTAACAATAAAAACCTTTGTACAGAGTAAGGTTTTGGAGTACAATATATCAATTACTGTTACGGCTACGCTATACAACTACACATTTATATTATTGTCTATAAAATGTTATGAAAATGCATGGATTACTTCTTACTTATTTATCTTAAAATTAGCACCTTTTATTTGGTCATTCCCTGTTTAGCCCGCCGCTCCCATTCCGCCCTCATTTGCAGAATGCCTTTAAATTGAGGTGACGCATCGGCTTCTTCTGCGTTCTCCTTCGCACCTTCACATTTCTCACTGTCTCCATCCTTTTCTATCACAACGCTGTCACGTTTCTCAATCTCGACGGACAGTCTGAATTCATCCTTTCTCTGCCACGGACGTTTGGTTAAAGTGTCCGCTCTGTACATATCGCTTTTAGCAATGCTTTTTATATCTTCCCGATCGTTTGCGGGATCAGGGAATGTTCTATTACGTAATCGTTTCTCAGGCGTGGAATCTGAAACTTCCTTCTTATATTTATTGATTTCATTTCTATACGTTGGTGTATCGCGTTTCGTTGAAACGCTGTTGATGCTTACACTGCGTTGGTAATGAGCACCGAATTGGCTTACTCTAGCTGCTATATCGACTAATTTATTCTCGACAGATTCTTTTGCGTCATCGTTTTCTTTATCACTATCTCTAGATTTAATGGAAGCGTTAAATTCATTCTTGAGTGTTTTACTTCTATCATCTAGTTTGTTTCCATTCGCGTCACTTTTCTCACTTATCTCTTGAGCAACGCTGTCGACGTCAGAGTCTTTCAGCTTAAGAGATCTTCGCGCAAACACTTTCATTAACTCCGGTTCATCGTCGTTCTTGTTTCGAGAATCTCTGTTGAGAAGATGTTTCTTTCGGTAAACCACTTCCTCATGTCTGTCTGTCACTTTATTTTCATTACTATCGGTACTCTGTATTGAGCTTTTGCTACCGAAACTAGAATGTGATTTTTGATCCATAGAAATGTTGTCAATTTTTTCCGTGCTTCCATCAGTGCTGACGGAATTTGCTCTTGGTTTTTCAGGCTTTTCAAGCTCAATACTTGCTGATTTTCGTTTGAAGAACGCTATAGGTGTCAAAGGGCTCTGAGGAGTTACGGATGTGGCCACGACAGGCTTTGAAGAAATATTTTTTTCTTCACATACAATACTTGATGAGCTTTCCACACTTTTTATTGAATCACGTTTTTGTGGAATGTTAACTGGATATTTTTCTGTCACTGAAAAATTTTCTATATCCAATTCTTTATCTATCTGTGGGCTCTCCAATTTTTTTGGGGTTACGTTGGCAGTTAATACGACATTAGTTACGGGTTTTGCATCAACTCTGTTCAATTGAATATTCAAAAATTCAGGCACGCCTGGCTTAGTTGAACTTGCTTTTTGTAATTTTTCTTCACTTTTCGATATTTTTTGGACCTCAACAACCTTACTTACAACATCACTATTGTCTTTATTAACATGAGTAACGGATATGAAGCTGTCAGTTTCTTTTCTGATTTCTTTTTGACTCGATTGTTTACTGGTTTGGCCGAGGGCGCTCTCAACAGAAACTGTTTTTCTTCTTTCGTCCATCTGCTTTTCAGGACTACTTTTTACACTATCCAGTGAATTGGACTTGAGTATTGGAGTTAGTATGGGCTTAGGCGAACTGATTATATCGTCAATTTTAGCCTCTATTTGAGATATGTCACTGTCACGTTTATGGGTGTCAACTGTGATGTTAATGTTATTTGTAAATAGTTTTTGGTCTTCATTTTTGTCAGGCTTGAGACTATCTAAGTAACTGCTGTCAGTACTAGGCAAACTTTCAAAATTAGTTTCCGTGTTGCTTTGTATGATATTGTAGTTTCTGGCTGATATGCGTTTGGAGTAATCTTGTCTATCCGCCACATTTCGCCTATAATTTACTTCCCAACTTTCAAGCAAAGGTTCAGAAATACCAACAATAGCAGGCAAGCTTGGCAATTGGTTTTCTTGCGAACTGATGGACGTCGATTCAGAAGCATAGCGAAAACTGTGAGATTTTCCTATACTACTTCTAGTTTCTACGTATTCGTCTCCCAACGATCGAAATCCGGATGATATATATGATTCTTCGACCTTATTAGTTTGGAAGAAGTCACGTTTGAATATATCTTTATCAGGGAAGTCAGAGGCGTCAGTAATTCTACTCGAATGCTTCACGTTTTCAGAACTATGGTGAGTTACTACTTTTGGTGGGGACGATGAAATGGCTATACTTGGACTGAAGAATGGAAGATTCTTGGGTATACTACCACTGTGGAAGACATAGTCGCTATGAGCGTTTTTAATTCTCATTCCTCGGGTCATCGGTTCATCGTCTGACATATCAAATGTTGGCGATAAGCTATCTTCATTCGACCTAGATGTAATCTCGTTCGAAATAAATGCTTTTGATGAGAATGGGTCGATTAACCTCTGGACTGAAGCAGGTCTTTTTGATTTATCGTGTTGCAAACTAAACGATTCCCTTTTCTTTTCGTCAAAATTATCTTTGGAAGAGTTGCGCCTCTGGCGTGAGATTTTATCTACCTTATCAAATTCTTCACGCCGGCCGAAACGCATTTTCATTTCCATATTTAATAATTTATCAGTTTCTTCAGCAATTTTGAGATCAGTTATATTGTATTCTACTCCAGGCACTTTGGCAGCACTGTAAACATCTTTGTAGGGACCGTCTTGTACATAGGCACCCTTGTTGTCTATACGTTTATGCATTTCATTGGAAAATACTTTTTGACCGGCGGATTTTTGCGACCGCTCAACAAGTGCAGGCTTACAGCTATCCGTATTACCGAATTCACATTTTTCAGTATCCACAGACTTATATTGTGGTGCACTTTTATCAGTTCTGGTTTTCTTGAAATCATGTACATCACTATCGATTTGATCTTTTTTTGATTTCTTCCCACTTTTTCTTAAAAGAAGCCTACTGAAGAAAGATTCTTCTCTCTTTGAAGAGCGAATGACTTCGTTTTCGGATTTTTTCTCTGACTTAGATTTTCTCTCGTGGCAAGTTTCTTCAGCATATTTCTTATCGTTGCGATACTTATTCACCCTTTCCTCGGAATGATAATGTGAATGGGCGTCCGGTTTTTTTGGTGAAGTTTCTCGGAGAGCTTGATCTTGACTGCTAGATTTAGACCTTTTGATAGAAGATCGGGGAGTATTTGATTCAGCGATACTTAGTTTCACTGGGGTCTGTCCAACAGCCTGGCTTAATGCCATCCCTGGAGGAAGAGAGGATGACTTTAGTTTAGTGTCGTGAGACGGTTCCAAGACTTTGTTCAGTTCTCTGGTGAGCTGCTGCTGTTTCACGATCATATGATGCTTCGTAGTAGTCGATGAAGTGAATGTTTCTGAAAGAAAAAAGTATATCTTGAGTCCTTTTAAAGAAACTTAAAAATTAAGTTTTAACGAAATTGCTATGATTGTATATCGTGGTATTTAATTTATTATGTGATATGGATAGTTTTCTTCGATAACTCCCTATGAATGTATGAATCCTATTGGCCTGGGGAAAGACAAAAGTTATACTGTACTTTCCCCGGGGCGTAAAAAGAATAGAGCAGTCCCAGGCGGGTGTCGTAAGAGGTGACTAAGGGCTTTTTAGAAGTGGGAGAGTCACGCTGCCGTCTTATGACGTCAGCACAATCGGGCCAGACTCGTCCGGGTTAATTACCACACTCGCACAGAATATCGGCGTGAAGTAGCGGCCTAGTGCCGCTATGTTTCGCATAGGTTAGTGTCGAGGACCAGAGGCCATCCCTTCCCCCCCCCCCCAAACAAAATATGAGAGCGGTCCGTAAAAAGATATTACCCCAGGAGGGTACCGGCTCTACCAGAGCCGGAGAATCCCTCCCCGAGCACTCTCGCTCGGGCTGCCCTTCGTATTCTGGGGTGGGCACAGAACCGCGCATGAACGCCGCCCACCACCTCCTTGAGACGGCGCAGCCGGCCTTGTGTTTCCTTACGGAGACGCAGATATCTCGACCTAGCGATACGTCATATTTAACGTACCCCGGGTACAAAATTGAGCACAACTTTTTGCCTTATGCCGGGGTATGTGTGTACGTTAGGGAGGATATCTGCTGTCGCCGTCTCGGCAATTTTGAGGGTAGGGACCTGTCTACTCTCTGGCTCCGCGTAGATTTAGACGACCGCGTCCGTATCTATGCGTGTGTCTACAGGTCCCATAGTGGTAACGCAGAAACCGATCATCTCATGGGCTGCGTTCAAGCGGCAACTGTCGACGTGCTTGCACAGATCCCCTCCGCTGAAATCGTAGTCTTGGGTGATTTCAACGGGCACAATGCCAAATGGCTTGGATCACGTACCACAGACTACGCAGGGTGATCTGTGCATAATTTTGCATTGGCGTATGGTCTGTCCCAATTGGTTGAGTCGCCAACGCGGCTCCCGGATATGGATAGCCACATGCCGTCCTTATTAGATCTTCTGCTGACTACACATCCCGATGGTTACCAGGTCTTTGTCGACGCCCCTCTCGGAACGTCCGACCATTGCCTGGTCAGGAGTGTAGTGCCTATCCGACGCCAACGTCGCAGACCACCAGCGACCAGCTGCGTTTGGCACTACAAGTCAGCAGATTGGGATAGGATGCGTTCCTTTTTTGCATCCTACCCAAGGTTCAAGGTTTGTTTCCCTTCAGATGATCCTATCGCCATTGCAGTAGCCGATGTGATACTGCAGGGCATGGATATTTTTATACCAAGCTCTGTAGTACCGATCGGTGGCAGATCACAGCCCTGGTTCGATGCGTCAGTTAAAGCAGCATCTGACTGCAAAAAACAGGCGTATCGAACTTGGGTTGCGGCGCTGGGCTCAAAGGATCCGAACTGCAAAGTTCTGAAGAGGAAATATAACCGTGCCTCCAGATTTTTTAAGCGGCAAATCGCCCGTGCGAAATCGAAGCACGTCGTCAAAATTGGCGAGCAGCTTTCCAGGTACCCGACCGGAACACGCAAGTCTGGTCGTTGTCGAAAGCTGCTCTTGATAACTTTAACCAGCCGTCCATGCCGCCGTTGCACATGAGGAATGACACCCTGGCCCATACGGCAAAAGATAAAGCCGATCTCCTGTGGACTCTTTTTGCCTCCAACTTGACTCTTGACGACCACGGAAAAACACCGCCGACCATCCCGCGGTGTCAGAGCTCCATGCCTGAAGTACAGTTCCGAAGAAGACTGTTAGGCGAGCTCTGTTTTCGTTGGACGTCAGGAAGTCGAGCGGGTCGGATGGCATTTCTCCAATCGTGCTTAGAACGTGTGCCTCTGAATTGACGCCGGTGCTAACTCGTTTATTCCGGCACTCTTATTCAAAAGGCGTAGTCCCTGATTAATGGAAGTCAGCACTTCTCCATCCGATCCCAAAAAAAGGAGACAGTTCGAATCCGGCAAACTACAGGCCTATTGCTATTACCTCCCTACTCTCCAAAATCATGGAGAGCATAATTAACCGCCAGCTCTTGGTATACCTTGAGGGTCACCAGTTGATCAACGACCGGCAGTACGGCTTTCGCCATGGTCGGTCGACTGGCGATCTTCTGGTATACCTAACACATAGATGGGCGGCGGCTATTAAAAGCAAGGGGGAAGGCCTGGCAGTTGGTCTGGATATAGCGAAGGCCTTTGATCGTGTATTGCACAAGGCGCTCCTCGCAATACTTCCATCATTTGGGTTTCCCGAGAGCTTATGCAAGTGGACCTCCAGCTTCCTCACTGGGCGCAGCATACAGGTCGTTGTCGACGGTTTATGCTCGAATCCCAAGCCCGTGAGCGCTGGAGTGCCCCAAGGCTGTGTGCTATCTCCCACGCTGTTTCTTCTGCATAACAATGATATGTTGGACACCGCCAACATCTATTGCTATACAGACGACAGCACTGGTGATGCCGTATACACGGGCCATGCAGGTCTCTCTCGGGAAAACGTCGACCAGTGCCGTCGCGGAATGGGGAAAATTGAACCTTGTCCAATTTAACCCCCAGAAGACTCAAGTTTGCGCGTTTACCACTAAAAAAACCCCATTTGCCGTATCACCGCTCTTCGAGAACACTTCCCTTAAAGCCTCGCCTAGTATCGGAATACTGGGTCTCGAAATCTCGAGCGATTGCCAATTCCGTGGCCATCTGGAGGGCAAAGCCAAATTGGCTTCGAAGAAACTGGGCGTCATAAATAGAGCACGGCAATACTTCAAGCCGGCCCACATTCTAGCGCTCTACAAAGCGCAGGTCCGGCCTCACATGGAGTATTGCTGTCATCTCTGGTCTGGCGCACCCCAGTATCAGCTCGATCCATTTAACCGCGTGCAACGCAGAGCAGCTCGAATTGTCGGGGACCTAGCGCTCTGTGAACGGCTGGATCCCTTGGCATTGCGTAGAGACGTCGCTTCATTGTGTGTCTTCTACCGCATTTATCACGGGGAGTGTTCTGAAGAGCTGTTCAACCTGATTCCTGCCGCCGAATTTCACCTTCGCACGATATCATCCCCACCATCCGGATGTGTGGCGGTCCTCCACAGTGCGGTTTTCAAGGAGCTTTCTTCCTCGCACTACCAAGCTGTGGAATGAGCTTCCTTGTGCCGTGTTTCCGGAACGATACGACATGGGTACCTTCAAGAAAAGCGCGTACACCTTCCTTAAAGGCCGGCAACGCTCCTGTGATTCCTCTGGTGTTGCAGGAGAGTGTGGGCGGCGGTGATCACTTGACACCAGGTGACCAGTACGCTCGTTTGTCCTCCTATTCCATAAAAAAAAAATAGCTTAGTTGGTTAGAGCACCGTTACGGAACGCCGGAGGTCGGGGGTTCGAATCCCGCATCAGTCATTAAATTTAGTTTTTCAAATTTTATTTGTACGTTCTAAGATACATACCAGTAACGACTTCTGTGCTTTTAATGGTGACTTCGGGAGTCGCGCTTCGTATAGCTTCTTCGTTCAGTTCGGGTGTTATCGGCAAAGCTGAAGCGATCTGGAATCATACAATTTTCTTGATAATCATCAGGTTGCCGATATCCCTACTAATATTATATATGCGAATGTAAGTATGTTTGTTACGCTTTTACGCCGGAGATATTGAACAGATTTTGATTTATATCCACTATAGTTCCCGCGGTATTTGTGAAAAATATAAATTCACCTCGATGAGCTATAACTATACCAATAGTAGGTTTAGTTTGCGATCTTACTCGAAAAAAGATTCATATAATATGTTGGGAACGAGACCGAAAACGGGAACCGGAACTGGAATAGGAGATAAGATAATCTTCTATTCCAAACTTCCTTATTATTTTCTATATATATTCAAAGTAGATGGGAGACCAAGCTCTATATATAAAATAGATTCTCCCAAAAGAGAGAAAGAGACACACCTGAGAGCCCATTTCTTTTTTTTACTATAGGATTACTAAAAACAAGTGTATAATATGTCACCTGTAAGTGATCACCGTCGCCTGTACTCTCTTGCATCAATAGAGGAATTACAGGAGCTTTTCTGGTTACAACGAGAACTTACTTTTTTTATTGTAGTTTTACGGGAATCAATAAATACAAATTTTGACTAGGCCAAGTGTCCAAACCTCATAGATATTGCGAACAAAACCTATCCATAGATACTTCCAACTTAAAGATGGACAACGCATCTCTTGATACCTCTTTTTGCGGATGTCCACGTTCGGCTAACTCACCTCTCCCCATCACGTGAGCCTTTTGCCCGTTTGCCCCCTCTTACATAAAACAATCTAGAAGACTTGAAAACATTGCTCAAGTTCATTACACAATTTGCTTCCATGTTAGTTTAGAACATAGTTTCTCAACCTTATTTTGCTCACCGCCCACTTTGAGAATATGTTTTTTTCTAGAGAATTTTCGTATATTTTTTGCCTTTTTAGACTATATTTTTTAATCTACCCACGCCCCTTCTGCGCCATCTCAATGCCCCCTAATTTTCTCTGGGTCTTCTACTGCCCCCCCGAAAGTCTCAAACGCCCACAAGGGGACGTTATCGCTCACATTGAGAACCTATGGTTTAGAGGCTCTTGTGATTCCTGTGATGTGCTCTCTTCTATAAAAAAGCAGTTTGCTTGTAATTCCATGAAAAGCGCACAATAAACTAAAGAAAACAATCAAATGACCTCATTCATAGTCAAAAAACTCACGGGATTAGGCTTATTGCGTCGTGGAGCGCCGTGCGTTCGTCGCGGACGTACCGCCATCTTGTGTCGAGCCGCGGAGTGCGACAATGGCGCAACGCCCGGTGGCGGTTCCGTGCCGTCTGAAATGTGCATTAGAAACATTGTTTAGGAATTTTTGACGTGAAAATCTTATGGGTTGGCGTCACCGACATGCTCATGACGGGCGCAAGCGATAATTAAATAAATATATATATATATAGTTAGACAAATTTTGGATGGGTATGTCGTGCTCGACTACAGATGTAGGTGTTGAACTCATCAGGAATATTTATTAGGCCTGGGAGAAATCACAGAATGCACTTAGTATCTTCTGTGATTTATCTAAGGCTTTTGTTTGTGTTCAACATTCAACGCTGGTCAGGAGGCTCTGTCACTATGGTATAAGAGGATCTGCACTCGATCTTCTGATCTCATATTTAAATAATAGGATTCAGAGGGTCGAGGTGAATGGCAGGAGATCTCCTGGGACTCCTCTCGGTATGGGGGTACCACAAGGGTCTATTCTTGGACCCTTCCTCTTCCTAATTTATATAAAAGACCAACCTAACCTTGTAGAAAAAAAAACTTGTTTGCTGATGACACTTCACTTATATTCAAAGTGAAACGAAGCCAAGTTTTATATGACGAAGTAAACAATGCTCTATCTGACATGGTGTACTGGTTTAGCGCCAATAACTTATTGTTAAATAGTCATAAAACCAAATATATTAAATTCACCGCGCCAAATGTCAAAAATGTAGATGCGAATATTTTATTAAATGGAGAGGTGGTAAAACCAGTGGAATCTGCTGTATTTCTTGGCATTACTCTTGACTCCAAATTGCAGTGCGACAGCATATGCGGTTAAGAAAATTAGACGGTTAACTGACATAGATACGGCGAGATTAGTATACTTTAGTTATTTTCATAGTATTATGTCCTATGGTATATTGTTATGGGGCAGTGCGGCCGATATTAATACCATCTTTGTGCTGCAGAAGAGGGCTATTCGCGTGATTTATAACCTAGGTCCTAAAGAATCATTAAGAGAAAAATTAAAATAAATAAACATTTTGACTGTTGCTTCTCAATACATTTTTGATAATGTTCTGTATGTTCATAAGCACATTGAGGAATTTTCTAGAAACTGTGACATTCATAATGTTAACACGAGGAAGAAACATAAACTTGTTATGCCTACTACTCGGTTGGGTCGAGTTAGTAAGTCTTTTGTTGGGCGATGTATATGCTTCTACAATATGATCCCAGAAAATGTACAAAAAAAATGTGTTACAAAATTTAAAAGAATATTAAAAAACGTTTGTGTAGGAAAGGTTATTATAGCATAAACGATTTTCTCAATGACACCACGGACTGGGAATAAAGCGAACACCCTCAGGCTCTTTGATTATAAGTGTTTATTGTACGATATCACATTGTAATCCATATTTTATATTTAAAAAAAAAAGCCCGCTGAGTTTCTTGCGCCCATTCTTCTCAGGTCTGAGGCAGTCGCTTTTGAATGGGTGGTAGTTTTTCGTAGTTTTTGACGTTCAATAAGTGATTATAAATCTATTTTGAATAAAAATATTTGAATTTGAATAGCCACGCTAAACATAGGCCTTTGTAGTCATAGTGAGTTTGTAGTGCCTTAGTATTAATTGGAACGTCGGACTTGACTCGCGTACACAAATTGTAAATATCGTATGGTATATTTCGGTGTATTTAACAATGGAAACTCTTCCACCACCTACAACTACACTAATCAAATATTTCAATTCATCGATAAGTGTTTGGAAGTGATAACTTTTAAGGGGAAGGTAAACCGCTTCGTAACGTAACGCGTAACGACGCTAGTATGTCTGGCTTTCCTTTCTCTCACACATGAAGTGAATGTATCAGAAAGCTGTAAGACCATGCAAAACCATCTTACAAAAAAATAAGGGTCAAAACTTGGTGAGGAAGTAGGGTGCCGTAAGGCACATTCGGTTTTGGTGTATCTCAGAAGTCTAATGCCCTGGGGCACTGCCGATTTGGGAAGGTCTTGTATGCAAGCTACTGCACTGTTTTACTAATTACAGGCATGTGTATTCCGGCTTATAAATTACTCACTGTAGAGATCAGAGTGGTCGCTGCGAGCTGAGTGCTCGTGCGAGTTGTTGTGTCCGCTGCTGGTATCCTCATCCATCTCCGACGAGCCCACGCTGAGCAGTGATCCGTCACTGCACGATGACTGCGATATACCGGCATGGTGCCGCTGAAATAAAAAAAATACACCGCATTAATAAGATGTCCTAGCGGCGATCCCCTATTTGTGTAGATGCACACGAACTCTTAATTTTACAAAAAAAAATTATTCGTGTGCTTGCAAATATAGTTAAAAAAAGAGTAAGCTACAAACCTCGTTTTCAAATCTAAATATCCATATATTCATAAGCTCTTTGAAAAAGTATGTTTGGAAAAAGCTACTATTCTTTTAATCAGTACTTAGAGAAAAAAAAAACAAATTTAAATGTCTGCCTCTCTGTTGTTCATTGCTGTGCCTTACGTGGTGCATGTATTAATTTAGTACTTCAATTTTGTTTAGTGACTAAGTCACATGTAACGCAATATTATAGATACTTAAATAAATATAATAGGATAGGACAATTATATAATTTATACGTCTAAATAGACTTGTTACTAGACAACCGATGAAAACAGGCCATGTTTATTGCTTTTGTGTGCGTGACAAGCTACGTCTTACACTCGCGATTCATACATCTCGTTCACAGACATTCATCCGCGAACAATTCACACTCAGAGTTTGCGTTCAGAAGAGTGCGGGGTATAGGTGACTGTGCATGAGCTAATGTGCACCTCTGTGGAACTGCAAACAGTTCATACGGTTACGGAGGTATTTGTTCGGAACAAAGAACCGACACAGCTTGAGTTGACTTAACTTGGGAGCATCGATCTTACCATGAAAATCTTTACAGGCAATAGTGAGTTGTCGATACTTTCGCGGAACGTACAAAGATTTATAGCTCAGAGACCCCAAAAGAAATTTGGTTGGATATATGTAAGGATAATCTCCGTTTATATTTATGTAAATCTTTACTTACTAGTACGTTGTATGTTCAATTTCGTAAGAAGAAAAGTTTAAATTTTCGTTTCGCATTTTTTTTATATCAATACAAACCTGTATATTAGCACTGATGAATCGACGCCTTGGGGGCCTCCTGACCCCGACATCACTACTAGTACTTGTCACGTAGAGCATCATCTTTATCGATATTTATCACAACACTACATCTAACCGTCATTTAGATCACAACACTAAATTCTACAGAATTTAAATCAAAAAAACTTATAATAACATTTGTGAATTGGTGTCCTCTTTCTGATGCAGAGTCTTGAATATATCTTTGATATCTGTATCGGGTGATAAGGAAGTAATATAACGTATATTAAGATAATCTGAAAATCCAATAAAATACAAAAACTGATATCTACTCATAATCTATGCACATATGGCAAACTTAACGACTTTTGACGACCTGTATAGCCGAGTGGTTAACGATCCTACCTACTAAGCTAGAGGTCCCGGGATCGAATCCCGGTAGGTGCAAGCATTTATATGATGAATATGAAGGCCTAAAAGGCATAAAAGGCATTTATTTTCTCAAAATTGATTCCTTTAGAATTCTTTTTGATGTCATTTCTTATACTACTAGATACTACTACCGCTTCGGAAACAAATGGCGCTCTGAGAGAGAAGAAGCGGCGCAAGAAACTCTCCCAGCATTCATTTTTTTTTTGCGCTCTATTCAATAAAAATATACAATATTGTACAGTCATTTCTATCGCTATAAAATAATCACAATCTAGTCCCAGGCTGTCCGATCATTTAGATATTCAGCAGTGGAGTAATCGGATTTACGACAGACCCATTTTTTTATAAAACATTTAAATTTATTTATAGATAATGCCTGAACAGTGGCTGGGACTTTATTGTAGAAGTGTATACATTTACCCTTAAAGCTATTATGTATCTTATGAAGCCTACTAGAAGTAGTTACAAGCAATCCCTTATTTGTAGTGTTATAATAATGAAAATCACTATTAAGAGCAAAAAGGTGACGATGTTTGTTTCCGAGTCATGGATGTTTATATGTATTTATATAGGTATGTTTAAGTAAGTATATTGTATTAAATATATCGTTGTCTTGCAACTCATAACACAGGCTATATATGCTTAATTTGAGGCAAGGCATAATTTGTGTAAAAAGAGTGTCAATATTATTATAAATAACAATGCAGAACTAAAGCGAGTGTTACACATTTAAATATTAGTACCTGGACCACCGAGCCTTGATCGGATTTTTAAGAATGTACAAAACTTGAACAAAAATTAACCTAATAGGACATCTGGATTCGAACTGGGTCTTCTGGTTTCCGGATCACCCAATGTCCCATCTGAGCTGTTATAGTCTTGTATATACTGGTGAAATTTACCTTTGTATTCTAATGTTATTGTAGCTGTTTCTCATTAAAACACGGATAAAACTACATTTTTTCAATTGAAACGTACCTACATCGATTTATCGCCCGACGACGAAATCCCCTGTATACTAAATTTTATGAAAATCGTTGGAGCCGTTTCCGAGATTCAGATTATATATATATATACAAGAATTGCCCGTTTAACGATTTAAGATTAGTATTTTATACAAAACTTTTACGCAAAACCCTAATGTAATGAATACAGTTACACAAGTACACGCATTTTAATCCATTAAAAAATATTTTATTGAAACTCAGAACAGATCACAAAAGAATGTTTCGGTTTGAGATTTAATAATAATATAAAAATGGAATTTATTCAACTCATACATCCATGAAAATTTATTGAATTAGGCGTTACTTTGCGGAAATCCATAATTATACAAATGATTTAGGTTTTCTTTAGTGTTAATTCCGCCAATATTTGTTTTTAAAAACAATTCGACACGTGTTTCGCCTCTACACGAGACAACACGTCCTGAGGATGCCTCGTGTAGAGGCGAAACACGTGTCGAATTGTTTTTAAAAACAAATATTGGCGGAATTAACACTAAAGAAAACATAAATCATTTGTATCATACATCCATGTCTGTCTACGCGGAGTGGTCAAAGATTATGGACTTCCATTCACCGCCGTTCTCAAATATTTGTCTGACTTCTACAGACATGTTCTTCTTTTAAATCAAAACAAAAAGGATTTATTCGTTTTGATCAAAAAGTTGCACATATTATAAATGTTAAAGTTATACATTTTCACCATTTAGATACCACTAGTTTGGAAGAGTTGAACTTTTATTAGAAGAGGCAAGAAAGTCTTTGCCACTCTTTTGAATCAATATTATTACCATCATTACATTTACTAGCAGTTGCCCGCAACTTTCCCCGCTTAAATTTTGGTGTATTAGTTTGATGTACTTAACTTTTTTATAAACACATTGCTGTCCTACCATCTTTAAATATCACGCAGTGCCTTTTACAATACATCAGTGAAACCTGCACTCAAATCGGTATACCCATTTCTGAGATTAGCGTGCACAGACGGACAATATATTTGCCTCGGTTACATGAGTACAATTTATATTATATATATAAATACTATCATATATCTACTATCAGCATTGTATTATATCAACATCAACATTAGTCCTAATAAACATTCACTGAAGCCCAATATGTATTAACTTTCTAGATTGGTTTCGAGCACATCAAAGGTATCTTATCTTTAGCATTGGCAATGACGCCCAATATAGCCATTAACTCAATGATAAGTAAATGGTAATTCACCCCTTATCTATTGACAAACGGATATATCATCTGTTATATATATTATAATAATAATAAAATAATATTGACACACCTTTACACAAATTATCTTGCCCCAAATTAAGCATATAGCCTGTGTTATGGGTTACAAGACAACGATATATTTAATACAATATACTTACTTAAACATACATAAATACATATATACATACACATAAACATACATAAATACATGTAAACATCCATGACTCGGAAAAAAACATCAATATTCATCATATAAATGCTTGCACCTACCGGGATTCGAACCCGGGACCTGATGACATGATTACGTGACATGATACGGGGAATATATATATATATATATATATATATATATATATATATATATATATATATATATTCCCCAATGCTTGCTGAAATACTATTTACACTACATACACCTATTTGGAAAGCGCCTTCGTAAATATGCATGCGGGCAGAAATGTAAACCACTGATGAAATATATACTGGATGTGACAAGCTAATAATAACACCGAACATGAATGAGGGCACACAATACACAGCCTGGTAGAAATAAATTATACGGCTATGATATATACAGGGTGGTTTTTAAAAACCACCTGTATAATTGAGAGTGAAAAACTACCAACCATTCGAAAAAATATGCCTCTGACCTGAGAAGAACGGGCGCAAGAAACTTTTTTTATATAAAAATATGGTTAATATCGTACAATAAAATTTATTATTTAATAGTCTGAATGCGGTTACTCCATTCACAATCTGTGGTATCATTAACAAAGTCACTTATGTTATTGTAATCTTTACCACACAAACGTTTTTTAACAGTTCTTTTGAATTTCGTAATACATTTGTATTGAACATTATCTGGGATCTTGTTGTAAAAGCATATATACAGCGCCTCACATATGACTTTTTTTTATATAAGAGGGCGCAAACGGGCAAGTGGCTCACGAGATGGGGAGAGGTGAGGCAACCGCCAATGGACATCCGCAACAACAGGTGTGTCAAGAGTTGCGTTGCCGGCCTTAAGGTGGGAGTATGCTCTTGTCTTGAAGGTCCCTAAGTCGTATCGGTTCGGGAATACCGCATCCGGTAATTGATTCCACAAAGTGGCTGTGCGAGGCAATTTCTTGCAAAACGCGCGGTTGTGGAATGCCAGACGTCAACGTGATGCGACTTACTAATTCGACTTACCCAAGTAGTAGGCATTAATAATATTCTCATATTTCTTCAAAGTTATTAACATTTAGTTTCAAAATGTATTCGTGTCGCCTTGAAATTTAATACACACATGTCTATAAGCGTACGATTCTATTTCACAAGAATTCCGAATGTTCTGTTGTCCGTACCGGTCTGCTAACTTCAGTTATTGCGTCGGAATACTGTTTCGTTATCGACAGGAAGGGATCACCGGATTGTTGGTGATGCAGCTACAGTTTATTTGTGACTTTTTTTATTATAAACTTATAGTAGTTAATGTAGACAATGAAGGGCAATAAACACGAGCGTGGGTTTGAGCCGAAGGCTAGTTTCAAAATAACAGCACACGAGTGAGTGTTCTGTTTATACAATAATTAAATTGTACTACACCATTTAATTATTTAAATTATATTTATAAATCCCAAAAATAGCATGATTAAATTATAATATACAAAAAAATAAAGTATCTATGGTTTAGAAAATTATGATATTGCAAGCCTGAATCTATAACATGATTTTAAAAGGACTAATATTATTTAATGAAGTAGGCGTTACTTTACGGAAATCCACAATTATCCAAATGTTTTGAGTTTTCTTCAGTGTTAGTCTTCAAACAATTCGACACGTGTGTGTGTTTATCCTCATGATATGGTGACTCGCCAAACTCTGGCACGAGACTTACAAATATTGGCGGAATAAACACTAAAGAAATTTCGCAACATTTAGGCCTAATGCACCTAAAAATTTGAGAGTATGTATTTTTTCTGCCAAAATATATATAAAATGTTTGCACCACAAAAATAATACTTTTATACTTGTACGATAGCATGGAACCCTTCTTGAAGGATTCTTGGTTGTTTTAAGATCTATTGAGATAAATCCTGAGTATCGGCACAAACGTTACAGTCGATGGCCTCTCGTAACACCCGATGATTTGCTCAATTATCTGTATTTTTATGTAAATTCTAGAGAATATTAAAATATGTTATGTGTAGGGCTGTCAATTTTTATTTAGACCTAATATTGTATTTTTGGATTCAATACGCAAAAAAAAATTTAAATAATTTTTACGTCTAGATAGAGTCTCTTGCTGTAAGACAACCGATAAAAACAGGCCAGGAATATTAGTTTAGTGTACGTGACAAGCTACGTGTTACACTCGCGACTTCATATATATGATTTGTGTTAGTATGCGTGAATTGCTCAAAATAGAGGTTAGTACTAAATTAAATTTTTTCGACGTTTTCACAGCTATATAGTATATATAAATATAGTAGACAGGGAACTTATTAAAATAATATATTTTCAAAACATTTCTATGAATATGTTTTACTACTTCGAGCTTTTATAGATAGGTTTTTTAAGGAACTTTTCGCTATATAAATAACAATCAAATTTTGAGTTACAGAACTAACTTTTAACTCTGCTATATCAGACAGATTTTGGCTCTACTGCGCTCATCTTTCTACATTGTTCATTACAGAAAATATGAACTTTTTATGCTGATAAAATAATATAAGTTACGCTCACCTACTATATGATATTTTTTTAAATTGAGCATGACGTTCAGCTGATGGTAATTGATACGCCCTGACCATAACAAAGCAGTGCCGCTCAGGATTCTTGAGAAACCCAAAAATTCTAAGCGCTACAATTGCACTACCCTGAGACTTATGATGTTAAGTCTCATTTGCCCAGTAATTTCACTAGCTACGTTTACCACAATAATGTTTACACATTACTGCTTCACGACAGAAATAGGCGCTGTTGTGGTACTCATAATCTAGCCGGCATCCTGTGCCAAGGAGCCTCCCAATGGTAAAAGGTGGTAACACCTTAAATAGGAGGATACTATATGATATAGTAGGGTTGGCAAGTGGCAACCCTAATTATGTGGTATAGATGTTACAGAGAGATATCAGAACGGAAGTAGGGTGCTGACACGAGTGATAACCAGAGTCCCCTGCGGAAATACGCGTTTGTGAATATCAGCTGTTTTATATTTATCGTTCATTTTGTTGTAATTGCGTTCAAACATATATTAGTCTTGAAGGATATTGTCAGACACTTAGCATATACTAGCGTATAAATGACCTGTCAGCCCGATCACGAGTGAGCAATTTTGTTTCAAAAATCGGTTACAGTAACTATAGATTCGCTTGTCTTTTCTATCTTGCTATAGTTTTACGGAGAACCGTTCGAGATGTTGTGTGTTTATTAAGGTATGTATAGTAAGAAGGGAAGAACAATGAACAGTCGGACTCCCGCACGAAGGGTTCCGTACTATAAAAACATAATCTATAAAAATCATATTAGTTGTATATTATTTTATTCTGTTTTTGTTGTTATAACGGCAACAGAAAAACATTTGTGAAAATGTCAACTGTCTTACAGACGGACAACGAGTCTTAGTATAGGATTTCGTTTTGTAATAGTAAAAGATAAACCCCGTCGTTATTGTTAGGTCACTAAGGTTGTTATAGTTAGACAACTGTTTAACAAAACACGTGTCTAAGCCATGTTTAAATAATTTTTTTGTAATAGTGTTTTACCCTTCGCGACTCGTTTTTCTTTCAGATTCGACCCGGCCACAGACAGAGCGACCGGTAGTCAATTGAATTATAACCTCCTGTTTTGATGTCAATGATAAAGTATTTCTGACAAGAATTACATTTATAATGAACTTGTATCCCACGCGGACATTATTCACGTTAACCTTCACATGTACACCTGTCTTTATATCCATACTGTTGCTGTTTAAATTAAGCAACACATCTTTTGCTTTCAATATTTCTTAATTCTTCTACTTGGTCACTGAAAATTGCTGTCAATCGTAGGTTTTCTTTTAAAAAGAAAATTACCAGTTTGATTCTCCTTTGCACAGGATGCCGGCTAGATTATGGGTACCACAACGGTGCCTATTTCTGCCGTGCAGCAGTAATGTGTAAATATTATTGTGTTTCGGTCTGGAGGACGCCGTAGTGAAATTACTGAGCAAATGAGACGAGCGTAATTGTAGTGCCGCTCAGAATATTTGTGGTTTTCAAGAATCCTGAGCGGAACTGCATTGTAATGGACAGGGCGTATGAATTACCATCAGCTGAACGTCCTCCTCGTCTCTTATCTCATTAAAAAAAAACAAATTCTCGCCTTATTCATTAGTAGTGTCTTGAATAAGATTTTTGATAATTTAATGTATCCATATTGGCATAATTACTATTTTTTTATGAAAACAACAAATAAAGCAAACACAGGAGCACAAGCGATGATAATCGAATGTTAAATGATCACCGCCGCCCATTCTACTGGAACACCAAGGAACCCGCAGGAGCGTTGTCTATAAATTATTCTAGAAGATATACCAGAAAATATTTTCTAGAAATTGTTATTGTCATAATGTTAACACTAGGCACAGATGTTTTTTTTTAAAGTAGGGGACAAGACGATCAGGACGTTCAGCTGATGGTAATTGATACGCCCTGCCCATTACAATGCAGTGCCGCTCAGTATTCTTGAAATGAAACATTCTGAGCGGCACTACAATTGTGATCGTCACCTTGAGACATAAGATGTTAAGTCTCATTTGCCAAGTAATTTCACTAGCTACGGCGTCCTTCAGACCGAAACACAGTAATGCTTACACAATACTGCTTCACGGCAGAAATAGGTAGACTTGTTACACCTATATTTTGCTATAAGTTAGTTAAGGTTTATAGGCGATATTGTAGTAATATTAATATCATATATGGCTTCTATAACTAATATCAAATATTGATACCTCGAACATACACTAT
This sequence comes from Leptidea sinapis, assembly GCF_905404315.1. Classification (NCBI taxonomy): domain Eukaryota; kingdom Metazoa; phylum Arthropoda; class Insecta; order Lepidoptera; family Pieridae; genus Leptidea; species Leptidea sinapis. The sequence goes on along the minus strand of NC_066286.1, from coordinate 7,539,511 downwards.
GTGACATCTAATAGATTAGTATTTCGTTTGGAGTGCCTCTGTGACAGCAGTGAATTATCTCAACACGTGAGTGCAAAATTACATGGTGATTACCTGACTAATTAAGGCGTGAAGGGTAACACACACAAACAAGTAAACAAAGTGCCATTTCCAAACCTGTGATATCCTGTTGTTACCATTGTCACTATATTTGAATAAACACGCTAGACTGACGTGTCTAACGCGTCCCCGCGCGATAATGTGGGGACAGGTGACCATCTTACGGTCATACCCAATATTCAGTCTACCTTCAGTTGTCGTCTACTTGAGATAAAATAACGTAACTATAATTGACTTTTCTGTCCCATTAAACATTTCGACGGTAACTCATCTTATCCATACACGCTTTACACGGATAAAAGTTTGTATGGAAATTGCAACAGTGAACTAACGATAAGAATGACTTATCGGGTATATGGGACAGCTTCAGATTATTGACAGCTAATTACTGACAGTAGAAGGTAGTAATTTATCTCTATCTGTAGATAGTATATTGGGAACGGCCGTAAGAGATGTTACAGTTTAGAGCATCAAAAACAAGAAATCAAGAGTGGTTTGACATTGAAAACTGTGTTGCTGACGTCACGTAGAAGTAATAGTGGGTTAAAGTATGAAACTGCCGTTTTATTGTAATAGGGACTTCAAATTGATATAGAACCTTCATGGTTTGAGATATTTCCGTGATTTTTAGTGATTTGGTCTATTTTCTTCGTGATAAAAAGTTTTCTTCCCTCCTGAGCCTCCTGGCAATACAAAATGCTTTCACACAGTTTATACAGATCACCACAGTTCTACCGCAAAGGCATAAATTACCTTCTTATTAGATGGCAGCCATGTAAAGATAACAATAGTAATTATTTTGATTAAAAAATATGTTAAATTAAAACTGTGTAATGTTTATTAGTGACGTATAAATATATAAATTCCAATATTGACAATCAAATATTTGTATGCCGATATATTGGCGAATTGTGCCTTACACCAATTAATTGTTAACAACTATGTTACCACGATTCATACAAATAAATCATTTCATGTCATTTCATTTCACAAAAACGAATTTTATTCTTCAGTACAAATCGGCAATTTCATACATTAGCCCCTAATATATTTTGACTGATTATTATTTCGTCAAATTTTATTCGTATTATGTATGCAAAAAAAAACTATCAGAATATACAATCGAAGAAGCACAGGGGCGATACTGGGCTAATATTTTTTAAAGTGAAACTTTTATTACATCGTCTCAAACTTTTTCGTCTGTGGGTTGCATGTCGCGTGACGGTCGTGCGGCACCTATTCTCATATTGGATGCAATTGCGTTCGGGTGGAAGAGTAGAATCGAACCCCACACACTTGATAATGGTTTTTTTATTTTATGAAAATGTAAAACATACATATATAAATTTGTTTTTTTTTCTATGCTGATAATCATACCTATGTTTTTTTGTGAAAAAAAGTTTCATTTGCATCGTGGTTTCATAAAACCACACAATTGCTTTTTTTAGTTATAAGTTACAAAAAGAACATAATATGACCCATCGAATGCAAAGAGGCTTCATTTGCCCATAGCAATGAGATAAATAGTCGATCAACATGACGTATGTATGGAGGCTTTGCTCTCATTAAACGACCAGTTGTTTATTTCTGTCGGCAACCCGTTCTATGAAGGGTAACAACATCTAGAAATAATACATCTCATATGTCGCTCATCTTACTCGATACTCACGAATGGCTTAACCGCATTCCTTGAAGGTGTATCGGGTTTCACGTTACCACACACAACTGTGGTTTTATCTAGATATATTGCTCCTAACACAAGGCTGGAAATGTTTGAAAACGATAGAAAATCACAAAAGCCTCAACCAAGTAATCAATTTACAAGTGGAAGGCTACTTTGCACCGGATGCCGGCTAGATTATGGGTACCATAACGGCGCCTATTTTTGCCCTGAAGCAGTAATTTGAAAGCATTACTGTGTTTCAATCTGAAGAGCGCCGTAGCTAGTGAAATTACTGAACAAATGAGACTTAACATATTATGTCTCAAGGTGAAGAGCGCAATTGAAATGCCGCTAAGAATTTTTGGGGTTTTTCAAGAATCCTGAGCGGCACTGCATTGTAATGGGCAGGGCTTATCAATTACCAACAGCTGAACGTGCTGCTCGTCTCGTCCCTTATTTACATAATAAATAATAATAATCATTTTTTTTTTATGAAAGGTGAGAAGAAAGTAGTATACGACTCACGTATAGCCCTATTTTCGTACCATAACGAGAATAGGATCGAACGACCATAGGGTCACTTGACATAGGTCAAATGGTTAAATTTCGTTCTTGTAACACCGTTTGATGGTTCAGTTCGAATTGTGATGAACTTACGTTCCGATTCAGGGAAATTGTATGATACGTATTCTGGTAACAAGATTGAATGTCAATTGTTGGGTGATGGGTAATCTCCAAAATTTTGACATTTGGTTGAGTTGACAACATGTTGTTGACAGCAAAAAGATCATAATATAATAACAATATTGGCAATTTCGTGCGAGCTTTTCATTTAAATGACGCCCGGCTCCGGTTTAGTTAACGTTCTAGGCAAATGAGAGGAGAATACGAATCTAGAGCAAAACGAGGATAGGATCGAAAATTGACGACAACGAACTTGAAATTGCGTGAATAGCACCGCTGTTGGTAAGGAATTGATCATTCAGATTGATAAGTTTTGTACAGAAAGCAATGCCCTTGAAACGCACCAATACTCCACTGTGTATGTTATGTGCAATAAGTGACTCCCTTAAAACGGACCACGACTCCGCTGCGTAGGATAAGTTTTGTGCAATAAGCGACGAAAACGAAACGGCGGAGTTCATAAACAATTCCTGCCCTGTACTGGCGGTGTTTCAACAGAACATCAAAACATAAAACGAACAATAAACAGAAATAAAAAGTGTAAACGGCTCTAAAGCATCAGATAACCAATAATTACGTTACAACAAACAATTGAACCGTGGAAAGTATAGAAAGTGTACAACTCAACGGCAGCTATTCTCTTTCATATAACGATACCTCTACAAATCGATGTATTAAGATTTTGACATTTATAAACGGTCATGGAGATTTAACTCCGACTCATTAAAAAACCTTTACTATTTATAGAAGTAACGCAATTATCGCGCGATTTTGGATGTTAGGAAGTCTCAACGGTCAGGGCTGACGATGGCTAAGAAATTATAAGTAAGGGAAGCAAGAAGTGTTTGTTTAGGTTAGAAAGAGATTTTATTTATTTATTGATTATTAAAGATTAATTGGATTAATTATGCAATTTCAGTGCTCTCCGCGTACCTTAGTATTTCAGAAACTACACCCATCTTTGAATGGCATGAGCATTTTTGTGCAAGAGCGCGTTGAAAGATGCCAATGAACACAGTTTTTCTTTTCGTGGGCGAAGATTATTGAATTTAGAGACATGAATACGACACAATTGCTCATGAAGATCTGGAGCATCAACGTCTCCTGGTAAAATTCGACACATAATTTTAAGCTGATCGCAAGTCCACCTGACCTCCAGGGAATTTAAACCTAAACAACATAAGAGAATTTGGTTGGATAAATGAAAGGATAATATCCATAGCAACGTTTGTACAGGTATCTTAGGAAGACGTTTCGTGGACATTTAATAAGGTCGGTTCTTGTAGGTCCTCTGGTGTCACAAGAGAGTATGGGTGGCGGTGATTACATACCATCAGATAACTCATATGTATGCTCGTGAGTCTTCCTCTTACAGAGAAGAAATAGAACAACGGTAAGCATTTTAGAGTTCAGTAGTTATATAACGGAATGTAAATGTAGCTCATATAAAAATATTTTGGAGAATTGAGTGTTTTTATGCATTCATTTGGTTAAATGGAACTGATGAAGATGATCATAAATGGACAACGGCATTTTTTTATCATATAAATATGTTATACCTATTAGTTCACGGATAGCGGCAATATAGTTAAACGACTTTTAACTAATAAAATTTAAAGGGAAATCTGATGATGAGGCCAGAAAATCAGGCTGTACAACATTTTTTTAAGAATATTGTAACGTAAGCAGACCTATAGGGCTAGATATATATGTTGCCGTACCATTTTGGAAGTTATAGGCCAAAGTAATAGTATAAACAAATAATCCAAAGTCTTATAGAGTAACTCTCTTAACTACAATTCAAAGCATTGTCAATGTGTATTCTACAATAATGCGTCTTCTGAAAGTAGGTACGTCAAATTTATTATTCTAAGTAAAACTTTAATATTTACATAAGGCTTAGTACATAATCGTTTAAAATGTTAAGAACATGGTAGAATGATGCCCAAGGTTCAGTTTTTGGACCAATTGCTTTCTATCAAACACCTTTTAAAGAGCTAAAAATAAAAATCCAACCTTGAATAGACATGCAAATTAAACACGAAATAAATATAAGCCCATTAAATTCTTGGCACCAGTATATTGGCGCAGAAAAGCCTTCGTTAGTCTGGCCTAGTTAATAATTCAGTACGATATAAGACGCAGCTGAAAATTTTGCCAAACTAAACCTGTAAGATCCGTTTTCCAGAATGATACTCAATATGGATCTAAATATAAATCGCGATATGGGAAGAATTAAACTTTACTAAGTTTATCCCGCAAAAGATCTACTTCCATTTAAAACACTTATAAAAACCGCATGTTACCGTAGAGTTACGCAATTTCCAAATCTCGGCAATTAGTTTTTTTAACAAGTTTAGTGAGACAACTTCGTCGAGATGTCAGATGTATTTGTATATACTTAAAAAGAGGAAAAGTTTGTGAGGTTGTATGGGGTAAACTCGGGATCTACCAAACCAAAGTGAAAATTCAATTACCAATAGAAACCATATTATTATCTGAAAACAACCATTCCTAAGTATGAAACATCGTGGATGAAGGTTCCGTGAAAATCGCACCTAGGAACGCCACAAATAGGTAATACTACCTACTCGTATTTGAATTTTAATTACAAAATAAACTTTAGAACAATCTCTGTTAATACAAATAACCTAATGTTTACCGTGTGCCCACGTAATAATAACTAATGAAAAAAAAAACAAAACATCGGAATACGCAAAAATCCTGAAATCCTGTAAGTAATAAAAATTATAAATGAAACAATTTTTTTTGCAATAATATTTCTGGATATCTGGAGATTTGGCCACATTTCCAGAAATGAAGGATCGATTGTGCGGTTGGTAGTGCAGGGCCAGGTGGAAGGGAAAAGAGCGCAAGAGACGACAGAGAAAAAACGCTCACCCACGGATCTGATCAAAGCGGTGACCCAGACAACTGTGGTGGAGTGCTTCCGCAATGCTACAAACCGCCAAAAGTTGAGAAAAAACGCGCGGGCGTCAGTGCAACCCAAATCTAAGGAGACATCTTCTTAGCGACCACGACCACTCTGACAAGAGTGACCGATTGAGAAGAAGAATTTTCAGATCAACCTTAATAGATTATCATGATAATTCAAAGTTACCTCAACAATTTATTCTAATGTAACGAATCCTCATTTAGTTACACAAAACATGCAACGCTATAAATGGCCATTTGTAACTTACGATAAATTATGTTCCTACTTACATAAATATTAACCGAACTCCATTTTTGGCATGTTAATTGTGTAATAATATTTGCTTTCCGGTTATTAGTAACTGATTTTGACTGATTGAAATTTATTTGTGAAACACGTAATACACAATTACGAAGATATATAGACCATATAATATTAATGATTATTAATTATATTTAACAACTACTGCTAAGAATTATTGTTCTTCTATTCTGAGGATTGTTAGATTGGCTTATTTAAAATTCACAAAGAAATAGAAAGCTATGATTATAAAAGGCATAAAAGGCATTTATTTTCTCAAAACTGATTCCTTTAGAAATCTTTTTGATGTTGTTTTTAATATACTAGATACTACTACCGCTTTGGATACAAATGGCGCTCTGAGAGAGATGAAGCGGCGCAAGAAACTCTCCCAGCATTCTTTTTTTGCGCTCTTTTTATTAAAAATATACAATATTGTACTGTTATTACTATTGCTATAAAATAATCATAATCTAGTCCCAGGCTGTCCGATCACTTAGGTATTCAGCTGTATATATAGATATAGGAGCCTAAATAGATAATGATTTTAAGTTAATAGGAAGAAATATTTTTTTGGTAAATAATCAAAATCGAAAAATTAAGCAGATATATTTGTTTTGAAAGCTAATTCACGTATTCTACACTTGTAAGTAACAACTACGAATAGACCCAATACGGCTGGAATGTTAATGTTTGTTTTTATTCGAAAAACTTTATGCGAAATTGATTTATAGATGCCCTAAATCAATCCCTACCGTTAAAGGGTGTGAGTTGAACAAAATGCTTGGTATCCCGATACGCGGGTAAAAAGTATAGAAATACCCTTTTCACTGATGAAAAATATTTCACAATTGAATAAAATTTATATTATTGCTTAGACTTCAATAAATAAACACATATATGTTTAATTAAGATTACATTAGGAATTTTTTTTGTAACATAACTTACCTATGGCTAGACAAGATATTTTTCCAAGATTGAATACAAACGACCCTGACAGTATTCTTGTATTTAAACATCTAATTAATTCATAAAGTTAACAAACGAAGGATTTTGTAAGAATATTTATAATATTTTGTAACTTAGTTCAACGATCAAACAGATTATCGAAACACATCAAAATATTGGCCAATGGGCCAACCCGTGATAGCATTTGAATACAGGCAGACATATTTTGCTGGTCGTAAAGCAATTTAACGATAGACCAAGTTGTAGGCCCGACAAACCTTAAGTTCTAGGAAGAAAGATCACTTTTAATCATAAATTTTTTATTTCAGGATGGCGTTTTTTTGTATTTCGGTTGAAAAAGCACTTCCAATCTGCCCAGTGAAATGCCGCTTGGATTTTCTTTGCGAAGATTACAAATGAAACGAATTTCAAACAATCTTCACTTCACGATCATTTGTGATAACAGTAGATTGTCATTCATTGTTTCGTTGAACTAAATGAATTGTTAGATTGTGGCGTTCCTCCACAATGTAGTTATTATGGAAAACGATTTTACGTGGAAGAAATATCTTGGTGTGTTTTTAGTTCTTTTATTAATTTTTATGAGATGTAACAACAATAGCTCTAAACACAAACGGCTTTACAAATAAACTTGGTATACAGTTATGCTTGAGAATAAAACAAGAATATGTAAAATGTTTAAATAGACAATTTACTTATGATTGGTTTCGGACGTATAACGTTTGCCGCGTTATTTACAAGGCTGCTGTTATTTACATTCGGAAAACTTGAGAATTATCATTGTATTGACAGTGTTGTCAGCGATATAGTCCATATTTTGCATATTTTTGGTTTATATTCAGTTATAACTTATAATTTATTATTAGCACCAGCATACTATATTTATATATACATACGATCCTACCTACTAAGCTAGAGGTCGCCCCGGGTTCGAATCCCGGTAGGTGCAAGCATTTATATGATGAATATGGATGTTTGTTTCCGAGTCATGGATGTTTAAATGTATTTATGTATGTTTATATGAATTTATGTATGTTTAAGTAAGTATATTGTATTAAATATATCGTTGTCTTGTAACCCATAACACAGGCTATATATGCTTAACTTGGGGCAAGATAATTTGTGTAAAAAGTGTGTCAATATTATTATATTATTATTACTAATTCAAGGTATACATCATTCTATTAAAAGAAAAATTAAAATTACTTTGATTAATTTAAATAACATACTTTTTAAAGGTTTAAAACGCGTGCATTAGTAGCTGTATTTTTATGTAATCCGTAACTTTTACGCAAACACCTAATGTAAATAAATGTACAACACTCGAGTTGAACAAAGAAAATATTACTTTGATTAAATCAGATAAAAGATTATAGGATATATGAAAAAGCAAAACTTAGTAGATTTCCCACTAAGTAAAATAAAGAAATGTGAAGAAAAATACCCAGTTCACAATTAAAACGTCTGTTTCTGATTCTATTAGGTATGGTATCGTAATGTATAAATATAAAAATGGAAATAAATCTAATTGTTTAATCAAAAATGGCTCTGTCGTAAGACCTACTACTCCACTGCTGAATATCTAAGTGATCGGACAGCCTGGGACTAGATTATGTTATTTTATAGCAATAGCAATGACAATACAATATTGTATATTTTATTTAAAAAGCGCGCAAAAAAGAATGCGGGGAGAGTTTCTTGCGCCGCTTCTTCACTCTCAGAGCGCCATTTGTTTCCGAAGCGGTAGCAGTATCTAGTATATTAGAAATGACATCAAAAAGAATTCTAAAGGAATCAATTTTGAGAAAATAAATGCCTTTTAGGCCTTTTTATTGTATCGTATGGGGTAAGGGGACTCCAGTTTCCGCAACTAAGCCCCATTTTTTGGTCACCACCCACCACTCCATCAATTGGGTCAAATTTGCGTGCGAGTTAACCACCAACTCCTTCCAAAAGTTCAGAACCTCCCTGGGATGTTCATAGACTTCAACCTCTACAATTTCCGAGGATTTTTTCCCATTGTTAGGCCACTCATGTACATGAGCTACCGTTTTATTCCCGACCAGACATCCGCTGCACTTAGGGCTGTCCATAATGCTATTAGTTAGATACGTCATTCCACGTTAGTAAATGAATATTTATTAATAGCATCTACTTATTACTTTCATGACGCATTTCTCTAAGGGGATTACACATTACACAATATGTCGTCACTAAACCAATTTCTGATACACCCCACCCCCCATCAGCGCTCCCGGGAGGTCGCAGGTCGCGACACATTTCAAGGGTTTCATTTCACTTAATTGAGCAGTAAAACACACATTCATTTACAGAGGCGAGTTTGATTGTCCCTTATTTTACGACACATCAATAATTCGACCTACTTATGTAGAGTAATTTGAGTGTTCCGTATCTAGTATTTTCTGTGATTCATGAGAGTGTTAGACATTTAAATAAAACACTTTTAACACTGTTATGTGAGACCGTCCGAACCACTACATCCGGTTCGACCAACGAAAAGTATTGGTAAAAGAGAATAGATTTCTCCCAAGACTGGTACGTGAAGCAATTGAAATTAAAAAACACCCAAATTTCAATAGAGAAGACGGTCTAAAATTATCTAACACCTGGGATCCAACAATCTCTAAATTAAAACCCATAACTACACATACCAAAAAAGAACCTCTTCTTTGTGATTTACTGACCGTGTCCTCACACTGTCAGTAAATTTTGCCAAAAATCATCTGTCTACAGCAAATACCACGTCCGAGGCAATAAATGGCGCTAAACTTCATAATGACAACCATGACAAATACTATCTTTGCTCATTTCATCTGCGGTCCCCTTGAAAACGAGATCTGGAAATGTCTTGAAACGTCGGGTTAACTAAATCAAAAATAAAAATGTAACTTTTACGCAAAAATCTAATGTAAAAACAGTTACAAATACACGCATTTTAATCCGTTCAGAGTGCTTTATTTAAATGTTCCGTATCTGCGGCCATTTTTCCATACAAATGTTCTCGGCCCTTTTCTCGTTGGTTTTTAATCCCACATCAAAATTATTTCCAAATCATCATTATTCTGTGTCTCTCTGTTTTGCTCTCTTATTTTTGTTTTTGGTAGGGCTAGAGTAGGTACTTCTAAAAGTGGTTAATATGGCTTAGGCTGAGATCTATAGAGCCTACTTAGACTTTGCTAAGACTTTACTTACGTACTTGCTGAGTATCATAAAAAGTGAACTTGTATTTTGCATTGGGCTGTCTTAACTTAAGCTCAGCATAATTTTCACTGTCAAGTGACTATAAAAACATTTCTTTTTAATGAAAATAATGGATGAGACGAGCAGGACGTTCAGCTGATGGTAATTGATACGCCCTGCCCATTACAAATGACAATGCAGTGCCGTTAAGGATTATTGAAAATCCCAAAAATTCTGAGCGGCACTACAACTGCGCTCGTCACCTTGAGACATAAGATGTCTTATTTGCCCAGTAATTTCACTAGCTCCGGCGTCCACCAGACCGAAACACAGTAATGCTTACACATTAGTGCTTCACGGCAGAAATGGCGCCGTTGTGGTACCCGGCATCCGGTTCAAAGGAGCCTCCCACTGGAAATTTGACAGCTGAAATTATACTGAGAAGCCTAACTCTACGCTACACCCTAAAACAGCCCAATGCAAAAGTAACATTCGCGTTTTGTCACACTCAGCAAAGTTTTACGTAAGTAAAGACTGAGCAAAGTCTTAGTACGCTCTATAGATCTCAGCCTCAGTATTGTTAGTTACCTATTTGTTATATCTTTTTTTTTATTTTATTTATTTATTTAAAGAAACTCACAGCTATTTATATTACATTTAGATCATAATATTACACTAGCTAAAATAAACGATACTCATTACCTAGTGAAACCTTAAGACAAAAATATTAATAATTATTAGTGATAATTACAAATTATAAAATTACAAACGTTTAAAGAGTCGTGCTTAATCGTTTTTTTATATACGAGTGATTGAATCAAAATTGTTTGAGTTTGAAAGCCATTCAAGAGATTCAATTTAAAATTGAAATATCCGAGTCGAAATAGGTGTACTGACTATACACAGTTATACTATGATATCATGCAACCATTGACGAAACGAATTCTCTATGACCTAGAATATGAGTGCGTAAATTGTATTTAGTATGCCTCAACATAGATATTGAAATGTGAACGAAACTTATGGAGCGATATTACTTTGTCGTGTTGTAAAAATGTTGTTGTAAAATGTTTCCTATGTCAGTCTTCTATTGCACGCCTAAAGCGAAACGTTGAGGTAGTTCTCTACTCTCGACATGTCAAAAAAGCAATTTTCTCTAAACTGTTTTTTTACTTTACACTTTTGCGCATTAAATGACGCAACAAGATCCGGACTATCGTTCATAAATTTTGTTTTATAAATTTAATTTGTGTAATTTATCCCAGAAGTGGGGGTTATCACTTTAATAAATAACAAATTGTATTTGAAAGGGCGATACTCAAGTCAATTTCCTAATATGCAAATATTAGGGTTGAGCAGGTTATCAACTGTAAAGTAGATCCTGTAGATGAAGCCAAACCTGAGAGTTGAACAAGACATATCATGAGCTATGAACGATATGTCACTCGAACGGTTGGCCCAGTGGAAGAGCACTCGTACAGAACGCGGAGGTGGCGGGTTCGAGTCCCATATCGTCAAATTCGCGTTTTATCACAAGTTTTTCGTAAGTAAAGTCTGAGCAAAGTGTAAGTAGGCTCTATAGATATCAGCCGTAGGCTTGGGCTTAAATCCCTCTTCATCTCGCTTCACTCTACTTAACTCCCTCCCTATCTTCACAATATAGCACCGATGACGTTTGACATTACTACACTCCCTTGATGTATAAACTACTATTACTTGCTCGTTGAAGCTAAAAACTGTAGCTGAAGTGGAGATCTCTTACCGATGTTCTATGTGACGCAATATGCCAATTAAAACTAAGGGCATCAAGTACAAACGAGCAGTGAGACCAATGTTGGGGAATGAGAAAGTGTGACAAACAAAAAATGCATGTCACCGAAATGAAAATGTTGGTCTGTTGGTGTTACACGGTCGGTACATCATAAAATGCAGGAAGGACGATTGCGCTGGTATGGGCATGTAATGCGTAGGGGCCAACACCACATGACGAGACGAGTCATGGATATAGATTAGGCCAAGAGAGGCAGAGGCCGCCCACCAACTTCCTGGACTAGAACCATTAACAAAGACATGACGATGCTAGGCCTAACGCCGTAGGGTCGGCCCCAAATAGGGAATGCGCCAGGGGAATATATACTTACTCGTCGAGGTAACCTTAGGATGGACTAATGGTTTGATGAAGATAGAAGATAGAAGTATATTTGCCCGCCCTTTCATACAAAAGTGTAACAAGATACGGTACGTAATATTCCCAAGCGAAGATGTAATCTAGAATGAATTATCAGCTACAAGATTCTCACATTTCTACCGTTACAGTTACTGTCTCAATACACAGGTACTTAACACGAATGTTATTGTGTAGTCGAGATAACTTTAATGTTTTCATAATAAATTTAATTGTTTAGGCGCCAGGAGTTGATGCACCGCTTTAAGAATGAGCAGGCACTTGTATGAAGGCATATAATATAATATTGATAATAATATTGACACACCTTTTACACAAATTATCTTGCCCCAACAAGTTAAGCATATATAGCCTGTGTTATGGGTTACAAGACAATGATATATTTAATACAATATACTTACTAAAACATACATTAATTCATATAAACATACTTAAATACATTTAAACATCCATGACTCGGAAACAAACATCCATATTCATCATATAAATGCTTACACCTACCGGGATTCGAACCCAGGACCTCTAGCTAAGTAGGTAGGATCGCTAACCACTCGGCTATACAGGTCGTCTATTGATGTGTGATTTTATCTATATAGTGATTTTAATGTTATATTACTTAATGCCTTTATTTTTTGACATAGAAATAACTTTATATTGACAATACCAATAATTCATATAGTGAGCGGGCGTGGGGTAGGTACTTAATTTATATGGCAACACCGTTTGCCGGGTCATCACTTGTATTGTATAAATTGTATTTAAAATAAGCATAAAGAAATAATACTGGGAGAGTTTTTTCACTCTCAGAATGATTAAAAAAAATTCAAACAAATGAATTTAGCCTTATATCTTCATAATTTAAATAATTAATACTAACAATAATCTTTATTTTGCGTATATCAGAAACTGCTCTAAAGGGTTCGATAAATGTTACTACACTTGTAGTTTTGGGGGCGAAAAATCGATGTAGGTTCTTATCTTTGGCTGAATGCGTTTTGGCAGAGGAGAGACCAGGACTGGGTTGATCCAAAACAGTAGAAAAGATGATATTCATATATCTGGAAGAAAGAAGGGCGAGAAAGCTCAGCAAATTTTACCGACTTCAAAAAAGGAGGAGGAAAAATAACAATAATCGTAACTAGAATTAGATTAATTAATGAGATTGTGTAAAAATACTCAATTATTTTTATACTTTTTAGTGCATGTTATATGTATTGTTTTGGAATAGTGTTTTCGAAGTCGGTTGTTTTTTTGTTAAAATGTTTTTTTATTCCCAAAAATGTAACCGCGGTGTAGTAAATTTGTTGCAATTCTTAACAAGGCTTTAATTAAGCAACCAAATACATAATTACGTAGCTTCGTGGTGTGGAATTTAATTAGAGTAAAATATTTCAGAGAGGAGGCATAATATCTAATAGATTATGTATACTTCATAATTGTTTTAAAGAGTCTACATTTGCTCGGATGTTCTTCTCTTTAAATAAAGCTATAAGATGTTTCCTGTTTAACTAATTTTATTTTATTGGTATCCTCATTTATGGGCACTTTATCTTTACCTGCATTTTAACAATTATCATTACTATTATCTTTAGTATCATCGAAGCGTATCGCGGTCAGATTTACAATGATATTAAACCAATTGTGCGCAGGAAGTGGCGCAACATCAACATCAGCTCTGCAGACCTAGTGATTCATCTGCTAATGGCTAATCAGCGTAAGTAATAATCATCATTTGAGCCTATACTTCTATACCCAAAGGGATGAAACGGCGCCCTCTATAGAGCGTATTTAGACTTTGCTCAAATTTACCCCCTTATTAGTCCTCCATAATAGTCTGCTAATTCTCATTTTGTAAGTTAGTGGACCATTATGAATAAGGGGGTAAGTCATTTGACAGCTTATATTATACTCAGCTAAAGCTAGGACAGCTGAATGCAAAAGTCTAGTTTGCGTTTTATCACACACAGCTAAGTTTTCCGTAAGTAAAGTGACTACTTTATAAATGACTTTATAGTTGCCAGTTGAATTTATTTTATTTATTAGGAAAACAAACAGCTTTAAAAACTTAAATTATACTTAAGATAATTACAGAGAGCCAATTATGGAATTCCACATTAAATGCTAAGTAGAACAATGTAATTGACAATGTGAGCGTATATACAATTCGAAAAATACAATTTACATGATCAATAAAGTTAAAGTTAACGTAACAACTCATGCTGAACAAAGATCTAGTTTGCGTTTTATCACACTCAGCTAAGTGTTACGTAAATAAAGTCTAGATGCGTTCTATAAATCTAAACCTTAGACCCGTTGTCTGTCCCTCCGTCTGTCAGTCAGTTGGCTGACATAAACCGTAGTAGACAGCGGAAATCATGATAGAACGTGAATTAATACTGCCGGCTAATATTATAATAACAATAATAAAAAAAAAATGTTGGCGAGTTCCTAAAACAACTATTAGTAATAATAGCCAAGATAACTTATTACAAAATGGTTTCCAAAAAATTGGTTGAAATTTAAATTTTTAAAATTACTGAAAGTATTTTTTACAATACAATGTAAAAGTGGACATGGTAAGGAACCCAACATGAACGAGTCCGACTCACACTTATTTGTATTAGGGCTCGTATTATAGAAAGTAAGAACATATTCAAATAGATCAGTGTTTTTCAATTTGTGGGTCGCGACCCCAAGGGGGGTCACCAAGCTTTACTTGTGAGGTTGCCGGCAGAAGGAAAAGGGCAGTATAGACTACAATAAAAACACAATTATAGTGAGAAGGATGGGCTTGTATTATTTTCAAATATATCACAAATCGTCGTGCTGTTTTGGCATGTTAACTTCTAAAATTCAAATTCTAATATTTTTATTCAAAATAGGATGTGATATCACATAATAAAAGTCAAAAACTACCACCTCTTCCAAAACGAATGCCTTAGAACTGAGAAGAACGGCCGCAACAAACTGAGCGGTTTTTTTCATCGCGAAAATATTTTCACAAAGTAATATTGTACAATTAAACTTATTATTTAATAGCCTGAGGGCGGTCGCTCCATTCCCAATAATGTTTTCTAATTAATCTAAAAATCTGTTTCTCATTTTCGTTTTAATGTTCACCATTGAAGAGATTGTCACACGGGTATGAAGTGATAATAAGTTTAGAACTCTTGCCAGCTCTTGATATTATTGTTTTTTTTTTTACATAAATTATTAATTATTATCGGACTGACATGAGGGTTGGCAGGATTTTTCTAGATTGAAAGACACTGAAATAGATTATTTACGTTTATCGGAATTCATTTTGCTACAACTACTGTTCTTTTTTCATATTCAGATTCCTTAGACGATTGACTTAACGTCAGGGCGGTTAGCATAGTGGTGAAGAGCGCTTTGGCTCCCGAGAGGTGAAGGTTCGAATTCGATAAATTTTGGTAGAAACTAAATTTCTATACTTATCCCAAAACTGAGGGAGATTACTTAAAACATATACAAATTTTTGTTCAGTTTTTGACATTTAGAGCTCCGCTAGTATTTCTTAATATTTTTATGGAGATGTATAAATATTATTAATAAAAAGAATCATTGAGAGCAAAATTTAAAGAAATTAACATCTTGACTGTTGCTTTTCAATATATTCTTGATAATGTAATGTATGTTCATAGCCACATAAGTGAATTTGCTAGAAACTGTCATAACCATAATGTGAACACCAGGTTCAGACATAAGCTTATAATGCCTACTACTCGGCTAAGTCGAGTCAGTAAGTATTTTGTGGGGCGATGTATATGCTTTTACAACAAGATCCCAGAAAATGTTCAAAAGAATTACGTTATTCAAAAGAATTGTTAAAAACGTTTGTGTGGTAAAGGTTACTATAACATAAATGACTTTCTTAATGATACCACAAATTGGGAATGGAGCGACCTCAGGCTATTTAATAGTAAGTTTAATTATACAATGTTACTATATAAACATATTTTTTGATGAAAAAAGAAACCCGCTGAGTTTGTTGCGCCCGTTCTTCTCAGGCCTGAGACATTCATTATGGGAATGGTTGGTAGTTTTGACTTTCAATAAGTGATGTCACATCCTATTTTTTAATTTGAATTTAAATAAAAGCAGGAATAAAGAAAATTGTAAACACTTTCCAATGTCACATTACATATTGATATTACCGAACTCCTGTTAAGTACGTGTGCGAAAATATTGCGCGTTACGTTACCGATGTTACATGTGAAGCAGTTTTACGTCAAACGTAAAAAATATAATTTATTCCTGATGTTGCTTTAATATGATGGCGTTCCGTTGCCATGAAATTGTCACTGAGATTAAGGTAAAGTTTTATCAAGAAATAATAAGTTATCACAGTTCGTGTATATCGGATTGCTTCCGAGTTAAGAGTTTTTAATATATATTAAACTTTAAAAACGTACTTATATTAAAAGTTTTTGTGCTAAAGTTTAGGTAATATTCAAATCGTGATATTTTCTTAGTAAAATAATAAATAAAGTTTTTTCCAACAAAAGCAAGAAGACACCTCACCTCATACTTATAATAATTAAAAGATAAATAAGCAACAGGTAAAAACGTTGTTGCAACCAAAATTTTACATTATTTAAAGTTTTATAAATATCAGATATAACATTAAAAAAAATTATAAATCCTCGAAACTAAAGACACAATTCACTGCACATAAACTCACAAACTATAAAAAAAAGCTTTTATTAAATGCCTAACATTTGTTAAAAAGCAACGAGCCGTGCCCATTGAAAAACTATTGTTCCATTTTTAAAAATGCGCGCGAAAGTATTTTTTTTTTCACCGGCGTGCACCGAGAGCAAATGTCGCGGCTAGACTGCCAAGTGTTTGTGCCGAGTCGACATAAACCGTTTGTCTCTTCAGAGTTCAGATACTGCGAGCCTTAATAGGCAATGAATCTTCACATTAAGTTGGTGTTACCTTGTATGTATTTTACATAAGTATGAAAGTGGGTGTAGATAGGCTGACGTTAATAGGCTTGTCATCTATTTAAAACAAGCAGATCGTGCGTGAAAAATACCGTTATGCAAGGATTTATAACTTGTAGCGTATTATATAAAATAAATAAAGCGTTATATAATATTAGCTTTTACCCGCGACTTCGTCCGCATGCAATTTTTATTTTACTCAGTAGTAGTAGTTTCTGTTACTTTAGGCAGCAATTTTTATTTTTTAACATACTCACTTTGCAAATAATACACTACAAACTGCTGTGGTTAATACATTTTATAAGCTACCAACTATAGAACTTTCATCCCCCTTTGTCATCCCCACACAGTTCTAAATTTTAAAAACGATACAAAATATATTTATTTATTTCTTATCAAGTGCCTAAATACACATTTTCTTGGTGTTATCTTCTATAATGACGAACTTTCATACAAAATTTCACCCCGTATTTCAACCCCGCCAAGCCTGTCATTCGCGATAAAAGATAGCATATGACTTTTTCCAAGTACTTGTCTCTTTCTGTACTTAATTTCATCAAAATCGGTACAGTCGTTTAGGCGTGAAAGCGTAACAAGTGTAAGTTTGTACATTCACAGTTATAATATTATTAGTAGGGATAAATATGAATATATACGAATGAGTACAATTGAACTGCCTGTTTATGATATAAAAATACCAGCACATGAATGATAATATGTAATCAATATTAGTGGTCATTATCTGAAATTTATAAATTTATTTTCCTTCTATGTATTCCGTTAATCTCTGAAACGCTTAAAGGATTAACATAGGCTAACCAGATGAATCTCCGCAGCATAGTCAGCCTTTTAAATACGTGTAAGCGCTTTTTTTAAGGGAACAACGCCTCATGGTACTGAAAAAACCACGCAAGGAATTTGATTCCGAAATTTGGTTGTGCTTGAAAAATAAGTGCGGTTTTTAAGCCGCTTTGGTACTGTGGTGGGAATCATCGTATCAACTCAAATCAAAAATATTTTTATTTCATAGGTAAAACGGTTGAAATATGTCATTTTTTTCCATACAGCTCATTCGGAAGGCAGATTTCCTAAGAGAAGAATAAGCAAGAAACTCTAAGGTTTTGCTGTTTTGAAAACAGATTAGATATTACAAGTTCTTATTTTTAATGCAACTTACAAATCATTTCAATTACAATATATGCATAGTGTGCGGTGGAATTAATTCGGCTATTTATATTGGCTGGGCAGGTCGTTTCCTTCCCTAAAATATGGTCGGGTGTAGCGAGGACTACGCGACATGATCGTATAAAATAAATATATTTTTTATTTCAGGGTGTTGAGATCATTGCTTTCATAATACATTTATTTATGTGCATGTACAGTGTGCATGGGTTGAGGCAACTAGGTACTATATAACTTACTCGTGCAAGTCATGACTTTTTAACCGACTTCGAAAAGGAGGACGTTCTCAATTCGATTGGTATTTTTTTATATATGTACACTGATTACGCCGAGAATTCTGATCCGGTTTCATGATTCTTCTTTAGTTTGATGCGGAATGTTTGCCATCTGGTCCCATAAAAATTTGACATAGTTCGGCCCTGTATTTTTCATTTTATGAGCATTTTTTATGAATATTTTTGTTTACTTGGATGATGTTATTATAGTTTGTGTACTGTTTTTTTGCTGGTGTTTTCATTTAATTTGATTTTTTTGAAAGATTCATTTAGAACGTAATTGAAACAATTGTAAAATATTTATTTAAAAGAATAGCAGCGAGTTTCTTTACTTTCCCTTAGTGGTGGTAAATGGTGAAATGTATTATTTTCGACAATCAGTGTTATTTTCTTAACATAATAAATCTGATTTAATTTATTGAATTATTTTCTTAATTTAATCAGGATTCGTATAAAACTTCGAACGAAATTCCATTGGATAATCTGCGTATACAAGGAAGACCTTTTTACAGTGGGCGGCTTCTTTGCACAGGATGTCGACTAGATTATGGGTACTACAACGGCGCCTATTTCTACCGTGAAGCAGTAATGTGTAAACATTATTTATTTCGGTCTGAGAGGCGCCGTAGCTTGTTAAATTACTGATCGGATGAGACTTAACATCTTATGTCTCAAGATAACGAGAGCAATTGTAGTGCCGCTAAGAATTTTTGGGTATTTCAAGAATCCTGAGCGGCACTTGTAATGGGCAGGGCGTCTCAATAACCATCAGCTGAGCGGCCTGCTCGTCTCATTAATAAAAAGGATCTCCCAGGTCACCGCTCGTTATAAAATAACATAATTAAATACTCAACTACATATTCACAACTTTATTTTACTATAATGAGGGTAGTGACGGTAATCCACCAGCGGCAAGGTCTTTCGACACCAGAAGGCTAAAAATATTTTTAAACATGCATCCATATAGTCTTTCAAGGTGAAGAGAACAATCCGTGTGTCGCTCAGTTTTGTATTTTCGAGAAGGCCGTTTTCATACATTGCCATATCAATGTTTTACAACACTATCTCGGAAAGTGCATATTTTATCTATGTGTTGATGTTAAAACTAGGCAAAAACTACGTCAATTGCGTCGCAATTATTATGTTAAATATGCGGGCGAGAAAATGTGTAATTATATCCTTTTTAGGGTTCCGTAGCCAAATGGCAAATACGGAACCCCTCATAGATTTGTCAGTCCGTCCGTATGTAACAGCAATTTTTTTCCAAAACTATAGGAACTATACTGTTGAAACTTGGTAAGTAGAAGTATTATGTGAACCGCATTAAGATTTACATCCGCTCCAGAGTAATGACGTAATGAAAACATTATTTAATTAAATGTAGACTGTTTGGTCTACAAATAACAATAACATTTCATATTATTATTACGATACGCTCTAACATCTCTTTAATACAGCGCCATCTATCACACGCCGATGAAACTTAATACTTGTGCAAATTGTGTAGATGATACTTTAAACTTGAACAGTAATGTTTTCCGCTGTAATAACTAGATGTCGCATGTTAAATAATAACATCATAAAGTAAGATGACATTATAAATAGATGATTTAAGATAATACATATTATTTTTAATTTTAGTCAACTTAGGTTTTAAATTTTTATGCATTCTAGATTAGTTGTTTAATACACTCGAGGGCAAAAATCGTATATCACATATAAAGCTGTAAGGCTGAACGTTTCTATTTTAGGCATACATCCACCGAAGTTTTCAATGATCAAAACTTTCACTGCATTCGGGACGGTATGATATCGAATATCTCCATTGAAATAAATAGATGATACAACACAGCATACCTTATCAGCCTTGTCAGTGGGAGGTGAAGCCGGCGGACTCCGAGGAAGCCCCAAGTCTTCATCATCATCGCTGTCACCACGCCCTCGTCTTCGAACAGCCGCTACTAACTCCGCCTGGTGAACAAAATATGTAAATTAGTTTTACATCACGATACAATTTGAATCGCATAAAAAGAAAAGGGAAGTCCCAGGTCCAAGGGTGTCGTAAGGGCATTTACCTGTGGGAGGCTCCTTTGCACAGGATGACGGCTAGATTATGGGAACTTTTCTACCTTGAAGCAGTACTGTGTAACCATTATTGTGTTTCGGACTGAAGGGCATCGTAGCTAGTGAAATTACGGGGCAAATAAGACTTAACACCTTATGGTGACGTACGATAGTACCAACTGCATTGTAATGGGCAGGGCGTATCAATTACCATCAGCTGAACATCCTTGCTCGTCTCATCCCTTATTGTCGTAAAAAAATACGAGGCATATGTTATTAACCGAAATTTCACTGAATTCTCTGTTTTATGTAGATGTTTAGATGCATTGCTCATGTAGAGAAGGGATGAAAATAAATTGACAGCACGAATTTACACGGCGAATTGGATAAAGGTTTAGCCAATTCAGCAAGATACGTCTCGGGGTGCACCATAAACAGCATCGAAAAATTTAATGATGATGCACGACTTTTATCAGCAAAGCTGCTAGAAAACGGATGAAAACAGGCCAGGTTTAAACTTTAGTGTCGTGACAAGCTACGACATACACTCGAGATTTGTATGTTTGTGTGCGTGCATTGCTCGAAATAGAGGTTAACTGTCAAAATGATTTTTTTTTCGACGTTTTCACAGCTGTCACAGTCTATCTATATTAGAAATGATCTAAGTCTTGGTCACCGTCAAACAAAGAGGATGTAAATACTACGTAATAAGAGGCGGGGCTGCCTAAGTAAAGATTGAAATTTAGATTAGTATGAAACGTGCAGTCATTTGACATAAGTTTGTCATAGTAGTAAATACAGTATGGCGATTGGCGAAGAAGTATAATCCGGCTTAATTTGAAAACGAACAATTGCTTAAATCCGTTTTTACAAGATTATAACCGTCATCTGTCAATCTATCAATGACTGCACGTTTCATACAATCGAGTGAATCGCTATTTTCTTACGGCCGTTCCCAGCTAGCTTCAGATTACTGACAGTAGAAGGTAGCAATTTATCTATATCTGTAGATAGTATATTGGGAACATAGTAGTAAATACAGTATGGCGATTGGCGAAGAAGTATAATCCGGCTTAATTTGAAAACGAACAATTGCTTAAATCGTAGTGGATTTCGGCTATCTCCGTTTTTACAAGATTATAACCGTCATCTGTCAATCTATCAATGACTGCACGTTTCATACAATCGAGTGAATCGCTATTTTCTTACGGCCGTTCCCAATATTCAGTCTATTTTTTACTTGAGATAAAAATCGTAACTATCGTTGACTTTTCTGTCCCAATAAACTTATCGACGGTAACTCACCTTATCCGTACACGCTGTCTGTCAATGGGACGACGCATAGCTTACCAGCAATAGAAGTTTGTATGGAAATTGCAATTCACGCGTCCCAATATCAGGCGATAAGAATGACTTATCGGGTATTTTGGGACAGCTTCAGATTACTGACAGTAGAAGGTAGCAATTTATCTATATCTGTAGATAGTATATTGGGAACGGCCGTAAGAGAGTTTCGCTAGGCTGCCGTCAAACATGACACGCAACGTCACAGACAGGTGCTAGTATATATCTGAAGCAGGAAGTGATAGTGTTATCAATAATTTGCGTCCGTTCATTGCAGCCGTGACACTTTATATATATTTCATTTGGTATTCATTGATAAAAGCAATAATTTACGTAATATTATCTATTTACCAGCCGACGCGACGCATTTTGTACTGTCAAAAGTCATTTGTAATGGTATGAAGAATAAAAATGTTTTAATTTTGAATTTATGTAGCTGTCTTGAGACCATATCACATTATTACTATCTAACTTACCGCTAGTTGCAGAAAGCATATACAAAGTTAATGTTTCCTTATATGACATTCTATATTTGACTGTCAAAATGAAAAAGAATGTGACGGTAATATTATATTTAATGATACATTAAGGATGCTTTCTGCAACTAGTGGTTAAAGACATAAAGCTCGAATTGACATACAAAATGATAAATTTTAGGGCTATATTTCACCGGGAAATTATGGCGGCGCAACCACTCGCCGCTACCAACAAAATATATACAGCTCTATAGAGATTTACCAAGTTCGTGTCCGTTTGGTTGCGCAACCAGGTTGGTCGGCGCGACCAGCTCGGACGCGTGCACAGAATGTTACTGGTCGCGCCGCCACGCTGGTTGCGCCATCACTGACTACTATATACATATAGATTATAGCTGTATGGTGTCTCACTCACTCGGCCGCACGTCCAGCCGCCAGTGACACTCTCACCTCATTGATGCAACACGTGGGCACTGTTGTGTTTTGTTTTTCATTTGGTTAGTTAATTGCACACGATGGATTATTTCGATATAGAAAGGTTTATTATCGAAATTCAAAATAGACCATCAATTAAAGATAATTCCTCATCAGATTATTCCGATAGGGATTTAAAAATGAAACCTTAAGGCCAAATAAGGATGAACCACTATTTTTTTTTTTTTTTGAACTTTATTTTCCTACTTTACATACAACAGTAAGATAGCACATCTTTCGAGGTACATTTTAATACCGTCTCACGGCCGTTCTCAATATACTATCTACAGGTAAAGATAAATTATTACCTCCTACTGTCAGTGATTAGCTGTCAATAATCTGAAGCTGTCCTAATATACCCGATAAGTCATTCTTATCGCCTTATATTGGGCAGCGTGAAAAATTCTATCGCTGGTAAGCTATACGTCCTCACATTGACAGACAGCGTGTACG
Organism: Leptidea sinapis; assembly: GCF_905404315.1. NCBI lineage: Eukaryota > Metazoa > Arthropoda > Insecta > Lepidoptera > Pieridae > Leptidea > Leptidea sinapis. The sequence goes on along the minus strand of NC_066286.1, from coordinate 7,516,237 downwards.
GATAAGGTGAGTTACCGTCGATAAGTTTATTCGGACAGAAAAGTCAATGATAGTTACGATTTTTATCTCAAGTAGGCAACAACCGGAGATAGACTGAATATTGGGAACGGTAGTTAGTGTGGTGTGGCGACTTTAGTGTCTGTATGTTGTCTAGTTTGGTAGCTTACGGACACCACGGTGGCGCGACTGGTTGTGCCGCCATGGTGTCCCGGTGATATATAGCCCTTAGGGTAATTATATTTACCCACAACCAACAAAAAGTTATTATAAAAATGTCGGTGTTAGGCTGTTGTCTTCGACCCGGCCGTGTGTTTTGTTTGAATTTTCCTCAGGTCTGAGGCACACTACTTCGAATGGGTAGTAGTTTTTGACATTCAATAAGTGATGTCAAATCCTATTTTCAATAAAAAGTATTTGAATTTAAATAAGAGGATCTGTATGTCGGAGGGTCGAGCGTTTGGAAAAGCCAGGGAAGTATAATCCTTAATCCCTATACAAATGATTTAAGTTTTCTTAAATCATTAATTCCGCCAATATTTGTTTTTAAAACAATTCGACACGTGTTTCGCCTCGTGCCAGATTGTGGCGAGACAACACGTCCTGAGGATGCCTCGTGTAGAGGCGAAACACGTGTCGAATTGTTTTAAAAACAAATATTGGCGGAATTAACTCTAAAAAAAAACTTAAATCATTTGTTTAATTATGGATTTCCGCAAAGTAACACCTAATTCAATAAAATTTCCTTAATCCCTACCTATCCCACAGGAGTGAAACAGATTACATGATTATATTGTTAGAACACATAACGTGTAAGTTATATTACATGATCTGTGATAGTGTTCTAACTATGTTAAGTTTGAGGAGTTTGATCCAGCTGTTTGAATACTTTAGATCAAACGATGAATAATAAAAACATATAATCACTTTATTATTTCTTATATTCGTACCAGAATAAAAAATAAAAATATAACAGGCCAAAAATCCATTTTTAACATTTGTAATAATTAATGAGAATAAATTAATATGCAATTTTATTGCAAAAACGCGAACATAATATTATCAAGATCTAAACTGAGTTGATTTTCATATTTTTCCATGTATTGTTTACTAATAACTGATAACAGATAAGAATTGATACGCCTCAAGGTAAGAATTTTTTTTTTCAGCGAATCTGAAGTAGTAGTATACTTACTAATAATTTGCCTGAATATGTATACACCTACTAAATTTTGCAATACAGCGATGACCGTAAGCGCATTGCAGTTTAATTACAGACAGTTAGAAATTCTTTTTTTTTTTAAAGAAAATAAGGGACGAGACGGGCAGGACGTCTAGCTGATGGTAATTGACACGTCCTGCCCATTACAATGCAGTACCGCTCAGGATTCTTGAAAATCCCCAAAAATTCTGAGCGGCACAACAATTGCGCCCGTCACCTTGAGACATAAGATGTTAAGTCCCATTGCACTAGCTACGGCGCCCTTCAGACCGAAACACGGCAATGCTTACACATTACTGTTTCACGGTAGAAATAGGCGCCGTTGTGGTATCCATGATCTAGCCGGCATCCTGTGCAAAGGAGCCTCCCACTGGTAAAGCCGGTAACTCTGCCACATATCGCACCCTTACTGTATGTCGTTACAGAGTTCCATTGATCATCATCTTTGACTAAGACAATTACTTGGCCATTACGATGTTACGGTAGGTGTGTCAAATATCCGGCTAGCATTTTATATTTGGCCGAGCATAGTTAATTTGCTGCTAAGAATTGAAGAGTTCTGTTACTTTGTCATGGATCCCATAATCAGAACCTAACCAAACTCCCTTTGGAGAAATCCTATCCAATAAACAAAGAATCATCGAAATCGATTGGCACGATATTGAGTTGCTTGCTCATACAAATATTTCTTCAAGTAGAAGAGGAAATCTAAATCGTTACTTTGTGCATCTCGAAAAGGGGCGTCTATTATTTTCGTAAGGCATTTGGTTGGTCGAGCTAAATCTCACCCAATATACCTATATTGGGTGAGATTTAGCTCGACCAACCTCTTACCTAAGTAGGGGAGAAGAAATAGTGCAAAATAATAAGTTAGCATAGCTCAAAAGAACAGTTATTTAATACATAGTCTTGATAAAAAGACGCGTCAAAAAAGTCTAACGAGATCGGCCACAAACAAAATTATCTACATAAAATAGAACAATTTATATTAATTAAGTTTTAGATCAGAGCTTGAGTGTGGAGCACACAGGTGGAGCAAATCTCACCAGATGCCACAAAGTCGGCAAAATCGCCCTCACGTTATATTATATGTGAATTTTACAATTTTAATGAATCGACGATGGCGACAAATCATCTCTGGCAAAACGTGGCCATTTTAATTCATACAAAATTCAGATGCTTCGTAAACATGATTATCCAGATTGAAGTATTCAATGAAATACATAAAAAACAATATTCTATTTTGTTCATTTCATCGAAAGCAAATCATTCCAGGCACGTACCCAAAATCTGCCGAACTTTCCCTCCGTTATCCAGGCGAACCTCCGTTTCCATGCTTGACTCATCACACACTTCACTTCACATCACTTCACTTCAACACCACTCTACTACAATAAACGTAAACATATACAGCCTTACAAATAAATTTGGTATACCTGAGAATAAACCAAGAATATGAAAAATGTTGACTATATCGATAAACAACACTATTACTACAATGATAATTCCGCTTGCATCCCGTGCCACAAAATAAATTAAAAAAAAAAGCTAATTCTAAAGTTTTCGAATGTCAAGTTGCCTTGCAAAAAAACGCGGGAAACGTTATACGTTCGAATAAACCAATCAATAGCAAAATGTCATTTGGCATATTCATGGGTTATTCTCGGGTATAACTTAATAAAAAGTTTATTTGGAAGGCCGATGATGTATAAAAATAATAAATGCTCCCACCAAATCCGTAACTAACGTAAATGGTTTATGTGCTGTGTGTGGTTTTTTTTTTATGAAAGAGAACGGCAACGAGCATACGCTAACACTAAACTCACAGAGTAATACAAAAATATTTACAGAGTGAGGATTTCACAGAATTACCGTACCACAATAACAATAATATTATTATCAGAAACAAGGAAAATAAAATACATCGAGAATAGTACTCAATTACTCAAGTTCTGAACATCACTGAGTCAGGCATAGCGATATATAATTGAAATTGTGTTAAATGACGAATTATTATGAATAAGTGCGGTGTTTTGATAAAGTCGAATTGTTACAACAAATTATAGTAGAGTAATCATTTGTATTGTTGTGATTTTAATGTACTATAAAATTATTGAATCAGGAGTTAATTTGCGGAGATTCATAATAATTACTGAAAATGATATGAATTAATATCTTTAAAATTAATTGCCCGCCCACACGGCCTAGAGTTAGAGGTCTACAAGTTTTCCACCAAAGTATCAGCCCCACTTAGGGTAACCATTTACTAATTTGAATAGTCCTGACACTAATGCCTGACAATTGGATGAAAGACCGGACTGTTAAGTTCATCTCGTTTAAATTTTGTTTCTCGTAAATATTTTTTTTTATTTATTAGTAGAGACAAGTCCATTGATCTGTTCAGCGATAATATAACAAAATTTAAAGATAAATTAATTAAGACACTCGATTCGTAGATATTAAAATTGTGAATATTTTTTCATTATTATTGTATTCTTATTTTTTATATACCTTTCATTGCATAAACATAACATTTACATAACTTTATTTAGCCTTTACATATTTTATAAATTTTAACTTTTTGTACGACTTGTGTTTGTGTACATGCTGTAACTGCCTATAAATATAATTATGTGTATCCCTAGCACCTAAGACTTGTTTAATGTTAATGTATCACATGTAATTCTGTTGGTAGTTCATAACTAAATAAATAAATATAAAAGTCCTATTTGACATTAGTTAATGTGTAGTTTTTTTATGCCAACACCCTGCCCATTACAACGCAGTGCTCAGGATTCTTGAAAAACCCAAAAACTTAGAGCCGCACTACAATTGTGCTCGTCATCCTGGGACATAATATGTTAAGTCTCATTTGCCCAGTAATTTCACCACACACGGCGCACTTCAGCCCGAAACAGAATAATGCTTCACATTACTTCTTCGCGGCAGAAAAAGGCGCAGTTGTGGTACCCATAATCTAGCCGGTATCCTACGCAAAGGAGCCTCCCACTGGTATTGGTTTTATTACTATATTCCATCTAATTAGAAATAAAATCCGGACAAGTTACAGAGCCAGTGGGAGGCTCCTTGGCACAGCATGCCGGCTAGATTATGGGTACCACAACGGCGCCTATTTCTGCCGTGAAGCAGTAATCTGTAAGCATTACTGTGTTTCGGTCTGAAGGGCAGCGTAGCTAGTGAAATGACTGGGCAAATGAGATTTAATATATTATGTCTCAAGGTGACGAGCGCAGTTGAAGTGCCATTCAGAATTTTTGGGGATTTTCAAGAATCCTGAGCGGAACTGGTCCCAGCCACTGATCAGGCATTATCTATCAATAAATTTAAATGTTTTATTAAAAAATAGCTGTGTCGTAAATCCTACTACTCCACAGCTGAATTTCTAAGTGATCCGACAGCCTGGGACTAGATTCTTTATAGGAATAGCAATGACATTACAATATTGTATATTTCATTAAAAAGAGCACAAAAAAAAGAATGCTGGGAGATATTCTTGCGCTGCTTGTTCTCTCTCAGAGCGCCATTTGTGTCCGAAGCGATAGTAGTGTCTGTTATAAATTTTGAGAAAATAAATGCCTTTTATGCCTTCATACAAAGTACAAGTGATTAGTATAGTTATTATTAGGGACCTGATTAATATGTCAATAAATATTTTTAATTGAAATGGTTTTCGTTTTTAATTAAATTTCTAAGTAAATTATATTATATAGATTAAGAAAATTCAAGTTTTATTTTTCGTATTTGTTATTTTTCGTATTATATTACATATAAATCCATATTCCACAAAAAATATTTAATTACACAAAATTCCGACACACACTTGTCTGTAACAATGTTTCGCGAAGTTCTGACTCAACTCGTTGATTAGTACGAAAACATCTGAATCAGAGAACAGATGAAACACCGAGGAAAATATCGTTATGTGTAACAGACAGACAGACAAAAATTGTAAAAAATGTTATACCTGTGTACACCAAGTACACAGGGTGTCCCAAAGTTATGGGACATGAAGGGAAAGTACCTTAAATATCGAAGATAGGCTATTTTACTGAAAGAAGATTTTATGTTATTTTTAAAAGTAAGTAATTCTGCATTCAAAGATTTTCTAAAAATGACTTGCCTCGTCTGGGAATCTAACCGACTTAAATTTAAAAAAAAATCCCTACTCTTATGATGCCAATCGAAAGAATGGCCAAAAACTAATAACTCTTCTTAAGTAACATAGTATTTTAAACGAAAGTAGTCAATTAAGTGAGTATTTTTTTGGAAATTCATTAATTAAATGCTCAATATGTGATCCCTCTTGTCTTACGCAAATCGCCAATCTTTTAATGAGTCCGCTGCCTGTTGATTTTCTTATCAGTTTATGGTGAATACTCGATATGATATGGCACAATTCTGTTTGTAACCCTCCCACGTTCTCGTATCGCTTTTTGTATAGCATATCTTTCACGTATCCCCAAAAGAAGAAATCTAATGGTGTAAGGTCCAGGGGTCTGGCCGGCCTTCTAATCGGTTCATTCGTACCAATCCAAGTAGGAAAACATTCGTTTTACGTTGTTCCTTTCTTTTAAAATACTATGTTACTTTAGAAGAGCTATTAGTTTTTGGCCATTCTTTCGATTGGCATCATAAAAGTAGTAGTAGTTTTTTTTTTACATTTCAGTCGGTTCGATTTCGATTCTCAGACGAGGCAAGTAATTTTTAGAAAATCTTTGAATGCAGAAGAACTAACTTTTAAAAATAAAATAAAGACAGCAAAATAACAGAAAGCCACGCCAATTTTATTTATATATAGATTTAGGAATAGGAACTATAAGCATGAGACTTTTAGATCCAAACGGACCAGTGAGCCATAAAAGTATAGATTTAATTATTAATGAAAAGAGACAATGCCATCTTAGTGAATACAGTCTTACTTTAGTGATTATGACCTTTAATTCGCTACAGTTGAATGACTCGATTTTTACACGCTTTTTATTAGCTTCACCTGTATGTATGTTTGTTTGTAACCAACTGATTTGGGTGCGATTTTGACACACTTTAAACGGCCAGATTTCTTTCAAACTTCGGAGATTTATCGAGTACCGATGACAATACATTAATTTGATAAAATTATTTCATTTTTGAATTTGCAAAATAAGATTTTTGTTAAAATATATAATTTTTTCATTTATCGTCGATAAGGCAGATTTTAATCTCTAACCATTATCTTTTCAACCAAAGCGTATTTATTAGTTTTTTTAACTATCTTAATGTCGTATCGTCCCGGAAACACCGCACAAGAAAGCTCATTCCACAGCTTTGTAGTATGTGGAAGAAAGTCCTTGAAAACCGCACTTTGGAGGACCGCCACACATCCAGTTTTTATGAAGCAGTTATTTGAGAGTTCGAATTTTCAACATTGGTATTAGACAATTAGCATTCGATTATAATTTCTGGCGTGCTATCTCGCATTAAAATCTCGATGCACCGAAACGATAAAATCAATGATTACTAAATTATAGCAATACGAAACCTGTACATTAAATTTAAGCATAACATTAAAATTCCTAAGGATATTACGACATGTTAGCATGTAGTGGGTGGGAACTATTTGCGAAACTCGATGCAATGTTACTCACGTTAGATACACGATCCTGATCGAGCCAGATTATACAAATGATTTCAGTTTTATTTTTAAGATTTAAGACTTCGAGTCTCGTACCAGATTTTGGAGAGGATGCCTCGTGTAGAGGCGAAACACGTGTCGAATTGTTTAAATATTGGCAGAATTAACATTAAAGAAAACTTAAATCATTTGTATAATTATGGATTTCCGCAAAGTAACGCCTACTTCAATAAATTTTCGAGCGAGATTATTTTCATTATGAGAAAAGAGAAGAAAAGTTTACTGAGTTTAGTTATTTATACGAAAAATCTATATTATGATATATTTAGCAATCAATAAATTTTAGTTAATAAAGGAACAAACACTTATACACATGACTAAATAAATGTGCACATCACTCAGTTTGGTTAATTAGTAAAATTAAAATCCAAAAACATAAAACTAAATAACAATAATGGTTATGAGATCAACTTAAGTAATTTAAATTTGGTTATTAGGTTACAAATTACCAGATTTTATTTTTATTTTAAAAAGAAGTAAAAATAAATAACCTCATAATATGATGATAAAGATCTTATTTAATCTAGGGTTAAAAATGTTTGTATGAAAAAATGGGCATGTTATTTAACTTTATTTTAACTAAAAACTTTAACTGTTTTTAAGTTATTTAACTTTAATTAAAAACCAATATCGGCTAATATTCGATTAAGACCAGAAGTAAAGCAGCCACATTACGATAAAGCACGTAATATAAATTAAAGAGATTACATAAAATACTTTCATCTGCTAATTGATTCCGCGTAATTAAATATTATTTTCGGATTAAAACATATTTCCGATAAGATCATGAGTTAAATTACTGACATGTAATGGCGGTACCACACAGGATGCCGGCGTTTATTTGCTAGCGCTAAATGACTTCGAGCGTTCACATGTAATGTAATGTTTATGAAATAGGCTGGCAGGAAATATAAATATATAATATATGAATTGCCGGCCTTGAAGATACCAATGTCATATGAAAGTAAAAACACCGCTCAAGAAAGTTGAAGGTTCCTTGAAACCCGCACTGTGGTTAAACACCACACCTGCAAATGGTGAGGATGAAATGGGTTAAGAAATTAAATAATATAATGTGTAAGATAGACTGCACAAGCCTCTCTAGCTCAGTACCAAGTATAAGAGATCTTGCATGCATAGGTTGATTTTTTTAAGAAAATAAGGGACGAGACGAGCAGGACGTTCAGCAGATGGTAATTGAACGTCCTGCCCATTACAGTGCAGTGCCGCTCAGGATTATTGAAAAAACCCCAAAAATTCTGAGCGGCTCTACAAATGCGCTCGTCACCTTGAGACATAAGATGTTAAGTTTCATTTGCCCATTAGTTTCACTAGCTCTTCAGATCGAAACACAGTAATGCTTACACATTACTGCTACACAAATAGGCGCCGTTGTGGTACCCATAATCTAGCCGGCATCCTGTGCAAAGGAGCCTCCCACTGATAGATATATACATAGGAGTTGAAGAAGCGAGGGAAAGTTTAGGACTGTATCAAATCAAATATGTACTGTAATTTCTGTAAGCTTTTCTACTTAGTCCTACGCTGACGGGCCCATTGCGATGTAGTTGAATTTGTATCGCTTTACATTACGCCTTAAGTCGTTTGAGGATATGTAAGGACTCAGATTATTACAATGTGGTGCTTAGTTTATAGTCTTGAAAATCCGACTTTCTGACGTTTGCACTTTTTACGATTTTTTATCGGACATGGCTCTTTCTCAAAAACAGTGATGTAAGAGGCTGAACATCGAGGTTTCCACGATTTTGTGGAATTGTAGTAGTAGATAACGGCATAGAACAACTTTCGTACAACTTTCGTACGATTAAAATCGGTCAATTTCTTTCTAAGACCGTCAGGATGCGTGCAAAACCCTCACACGCTATCTGTCTGGAAGCTGCCTTATATTATTATCGTTCAATAAACTTGATTGGATATAAAATGTCACTTAAGTTATGTGAAATATGTTAAATTGTATGCCAAATAAAATTGCAGTTTGGATACAAAAGAAATTATTGTTCATTGAATTTCGAATATTATCTGCCTTGACAATTTATATATTTTCTGTAGAATACCGTATTTTAATCAACTTATGTATATGTATTACACGTTATGTGTATTATGTATTCTATATTTAATTATTTGGTTTAAAAAAATGCTCGAATGCACAATCACTCATATAAACATGTACTTATTTGTTTCAAGTTTTCTTATTTCTACTATTGTTCAATCCGTAGGTATTATTTTAGTATACTTCAACTGTTATCTTTATAAGTCGTTAGCCACATCCAGTCCTTCTTATTCCGTATAAATGTTGTTTTGTTGAGCAATTTTTATGTACCCTCATTTTTTGTAATTGTTCACTTTGTTTGTGTTGCATGCTTAGTCATAGAAACTTAAAGTAATATTATAGTGTATATTTATATAAAAATCTCATGTTAGTGATTTTATGTTAAATCTTATGAGAATAAATGTCTTTAAACCGAATTATATTATAATTTTAGAGTTTGTCTACTTAAATCAATCGATCGATATTTATGGTAATAAAACTGTCCTCCGCCAGATGTCACTAAAGCAGGTAGTGGTAAGTAGTGCTTTAAGTAAAGATAAGATTATTGTACTACAGTCATTATTTTCGTTATATTAACTGTAGAAATAATTGCATATTAATGAAATGATTTAAAAATATGTCAAGAATTCTTGACCTCGTAATAAGCGATTTAAAAAAAACATACCAGAAAACGGGCTTTCGCAGTAAAGTTACAGGTCGCATTCCAGAACCTCGTTTTTACTAGAAAATCCTTAATTCTCCGACCCATTAGGATCTCAATCACAACACAAAAATAACATTAAACCTTCCGTATTGCAAAAAATTGCCTAATCTTAATAGATGTCACTTATTTGCCTATTTTAACACTCTAGGTTTTCTATAAAAACTTATAGAATCTAAACATAATAACTCTGTTACTTCTTTACTAAAAAATAAGATATTCCAAATTTAAACTTTGTGAACCGTTGCCGCCAAAAATTGCCACAGACTAACGAAAAGTTAGCGCGGCCGAACAATTTTGAAAGTATGATCAAGAAGCGCGACGGACATTGAATTTCAAACAGCTGTACTTTCTAAGTAGATAGAATTAGAGAATAATTCATTAATTTTAATATAGCAATTAGACCTTCACCTAATATTATAAACATAAATCATTAATTGGAAAATTAAAAGGGCTTACGAAACGAATGATTAATTACTTCTGATTGATGAGTCGATAATGTGACAGTTATTGAGAGAGAAATGATGAGAACGGTAACGGTCACTTTTTAAATTCAACGGCAATTCTGATTTGACGATGTGACATTTATTTTTCAATCCATATCCTGCGTTTAGTACATCAATAACCGATCTATGGATCGTTATGTTGATCTGTCATATTTTAATCTTGGATTCAGCGATTTAGAAAAGGAAAGAGATGCGTGGATCAGATCTATTGCGTTTTTATAGACTTAGAGAAAGCCTTTGAAAAATTGATTTGGAATGAATTGTGGAAGCAAATTGCTATATTTAGGGTGAATAACGTACTGGTTCAAGCAGCAACTATATAGGTATTGTAAAACTTGCGTTAGGATTAACAGTGGTGCAGAACTACTATGGATTCCAGTTGTCACTGGCATTGAAATGGAAATTCGGAATCGATTGACAGATGATACAAGGGTTGGATTCAAAAGACGATTAGTCATGCAGGTTTACAGAGCAATTTAGTGGATAGAAGTACCGAATAGGACACCTTGGCGTACTTTACATAATCAAACAACGAGTGCTTACATTAAAGGTTTGATGCGCTAGGAAAATTGGAGAGTTTGGCAAATGGTTTTATTTATGAAAATAAGGGACGAGACGAGCAGTACGTTCAGCTGATGGTAATTGATACGCCTTGCCCATTACAATTCAGTGCCGCTCAGGATTCTTGAAAACCCCATGATTCTGAGCACTACAACTGCGCTCGTCACCTTGAGACATAAGATGTTAAGTCTTATACCAGTTACGTTATTAAAAGTTACCAAAACACAATAATGTTTACACATTACTGTTTCATGGCAGAAATAGGCGTCGTTGTGGTACCAATAATCTCTTTTGTAATCCCTCCCTGCCTATCCCCCTCGAAACGAGGGGTTGTTAAAAGTCGTACAAACGATAGTAATTATCAGAACAAGTCAAATATAATTTGCTAATGGTATTACCCGCCGCGATGGCAAACGTCCTGATGGAATGACCCTGCTGGCTTGGACACGGGAAAGGGCGCTGGTGTGGGACCCGACTTGCGTCGACACTCTGTCCTAATTATATAGTCATGTCCAAGTTACGTCAGTTGGTGCTGGGGCTGCTACTCCGACTGCCGAAGACGACAAGCGTCGCAAATATGTTGGTCTCAGATACATCTTTGTGCCGTTTGGTGTCGAGACACTTGGCCCGTGGGGCCCAGAGGCGCGAAGAATTTTCAAAATACTTTCTTCGCGCCTCAATAAGACTACTGGCAACCCAAGCGCTGGCAGATATTTCGGTCAACGGATCAGCCCAGCTATTCAACACGGAAATGCTACCAGTATTCTTGGTACTCCTCCACGTAATGATAGTTTTAATTTTATGTAGTCATAGTATTGTAAATATAGTTACAAGATTTGTTTTGTTTTAATAAATATTCTTAGATTTGCTAATTTAAGTCAATACATTACACCTATTAAAATCAAAGTGATAGATAAACATTGTGGAGTCAGTTAATAAAGTCGTATTACCATCTCAGTATTTCTGTATCGTTCAGAGCTTGAGGAACCATCTACGTATTTGTATATTTAAAATCCGAGTAGGTCAACAGTGGTTCGTCTGACAACCGTTTTGCAATAAAACCGCCAGGATCGTGTTTCTAGTTTTAGAACCGGTCTTCGATTTTAAATATAATTGCTCCATAAATCGTTCGTATTTGCGTACGATATTTACGACTGGGCTCTCAGATTGGGCGAGTTATGTTACATCTGTGACTAATTAATCAAACCAAAAGGAATTACAGCCGAATATTGTACTTTGCACTGAAATATTATGTTAAATTATTCAGTACCATACGACATATGTACCTTCAAATTTTTTTTCATGAAAGAGACGTACTAACTAGCGTATAAGTCACCTGAATACATTCTCTTGTAACATCAGAAAAGTGTAGAAAAGTGGACTTGGATGAAATCTAATTTGCAGCATTTCGTGCGAAGGTGGAATTCGGCATCAGATATAAAAACCGCACTGTAGAGGAACGCCAGACAGCCAATCCCAGCGGATGAAATCTAATTTGCAGCATTTCGTGCGAAGGTGGAATTCGGCAGCAGATATGAAATCGCACTGTAAAGGAGCGCCAGACATCCAAATAGACGATGACATCCTAGTTTGTGGCAAAAGTTGAGCACGAATACGATCAAGCTCTTTAAAACAATCCCCGTGTTGAATGCTGTAGAAGATGTATATCGCGTACACATTCTTAAAAGGCAGAAACACTCCTGTGATTCCTCTGATGTGGCAAAGGAATACATATACTAAAGCGGTTAATCACTTAATTTCAGGTGACCCGTACGTTCATTTGTCTTCCTCTATCCAGTTCAAATAGCCCTCCCACTGGCAAATAGCCAATATATGAACATGAAACGCATAAACGAAGTACCAGCATTACACTCAACCAACACAAATACCATAATAATCAGTTTTATTGCTCTTGTATATAATAAACATATTACATTTCCCGTTCCATATCCAATAGCAAGCGACTATTGATCAGACACTGAGTCACACACAGAACTTGTTACGACTCCATATTTGTCAGCCGTGATCTTGAACGCCTATGGTCAGAGATTACGTTCTTTTTATTCATTTACGGATAAGGTTTTATTAAACTTATATAGATTTTATTACACACATATATAAAACGTTAATTTCCCAGATTAATTAAGAATTGACTCGTTTTCAACTATTTTTAACCATACCTTTGCATACTTATATAAAAAAGCTATTTGTTATGGCATAGATTGTAAAGGCACTACTACGGCGTGAGGCGAAACCTATAAACACGATATTTGTGATGCAAAAACGTGCTTCTTGCAATCAAATTATATGTGTAGGTACTTAAATATAATGTCTATTATTATATCAGTGACTGTATCTTATTTGTGTCTTCAAATTATAAATCATATCGATAGCATAAAATTAGCATCAGCCAATTTTGATCCTAGTAATAAAGATATTATTACACTTGATTTGCCAACAGAACTGCCTTTTAAAGTTAATATTGTTTAAAGTGCAATTTGTACGCTTCTACTACAAGAAATATCTGTGAATAAATTTCATAAAAAACATACCTATACCTAACATTAGTCCTTATTTCAGTTATGCGAAAAAAAAAACTACCTAGTATATTTAAATATAGCTAATTATGTTAGCATTATGTTCGGTACATATCCACTAATGACTTGCATAGTCTAATATAATTACTCATACCTTTGATCGATAAAAACACAACCAAATAACTCATTCTTAATATAGCTTTGTTCAGTTGAAAGAATTCATATGATTATCAATTAGAAACAAACATATTATATAAAAAGAAATCTTTTCTTTGTAATATTATTACTTACGATAGTTACAGGCCTGCAATAAAATTTTATTGCAAGTTATTTAGGGCCTTGAACGGATTTCGCTCCAATGCAGATAACCACAATGTAACATTTAGGAAAATCGTATTTATTTTGAAAGACCCCAAGATATATCCAATTGGAAAAGTTTTCGCGTGACTGAAGTTCCATCTAAATAAACAAAATAACCAGTTCTTTACAAACAGCAATAAACATTGTTATAGTAGTAAAAATAACAAATATAAATATAGTAAAAAGAACTACATATACAATAAAACAAATGTTACGGAGGAGTTTTGGCGATATTATGTCAAAATTTATGAGTTTTTACCATAAGACCTTTACCCAATGAGAACCTATTACAATGCCTCTGCGTCTGTTCCATTTATATTGAAATATTTTTATTTTGTTAAAGACCTTAGGACAATAACATCTTTCAAATATTTGATATTTTTTCTCTAATTACTGTTATTATTTTAATGATATTATTATCTAAGTAATATATGGACGTGTTACGGAACTAATTCGAGTTAATTTTTGAGCAAATTTCGCGAGCAGCATAAAATATAACGTACAAATAAAAAAAAACGTTAGTTGTAGATTTGTGGTCAATATTTCTTATAAATAGAATTGTTGCAAATTACTTTTCGGCTTGAATACTCAAACCATCACATCACAGCTATCTTTTCAACTCAAACACTCGAATAAAAACTTTTTACAGTAACGGGAACTGGCACACACACCGCAGACTGGGTTCGAAATAAAAAAGTATAAATTCAAATTTGACACGACGGCGGTTTGAAGCGCGCGAGACTGCCGACTGCATGATTCATCCCAAGCGGATAGGAGGAAAACAAAAAGTCTTTGACAATGTCTGGAATAGATAGAGCTTACGTCTATTATGTTACTAAATTGTACTTCGTTTTGGTTTAGCAATCTTGTTTTCTTGAGAGATATATCAACTAAAACTTCAATCAGTCTTGACATATTGTAATAATTGGTTAGTTTACCTACTCTTCGTATTTGGAAATGATGCAGAACCTTCGTTAAAACTTTCGTTATTAAGATTATGCACATTCAGGACTATGGCACAAACTCAAGAAGTAATGGGAATTATTGAAAAAAAAAATAGATTTGAAAGAGCGACGTCTCAAGACCATTCCCTTATATGCAATTATTGTGGTTTAACCACTGCTGATGAGACAAACAACCATGCCAAGATTTATGAAAGATTCGACAGAGGATGGTAAAATTAGCGGTACACTCGTAGGGTTAAGAACCACAGAAGTATTACTTCTGGAGGCACAGGTTCTAATCCCGCATCCTCCATAAGTTTGGGTTAACTTAAAATATATATATATACGTACTAATATATATCTTATGATTAGCCAAATATTTTAAATTTGTATTTTATTTGAGTATAAAATTGTTTACACTTTGTAAACAAGGCATGATTTTAAATTAACATAACCAAGGCACTTATAAATCATGAAATTACTTATCGCAAAATAATTAACCTTTTTTAACGGCCGCATAAAACTGGTAAGCTCCGTCTATACAATCCTATATCAATGCAAAAAATATTCCTCGATCAAATGCGAACTTCATCTCGGAACTTTATACGAAAATAGAACTTATAACGAGGTATTAGAGTACAATTATTTCAACATGAGTCGATGTTACCAACAGTGATTTAAATTAAATAATTGCCGTCATATTATGTGGAATAAATAAATTGTTATAAAGCTTGGTTTCTGTAGAGGTCCTGAAGGAAATTTTATGCGGTATCAGAGGCCGAACACGTATCTATATTAGTAGTAGGTGATCACCGCTTGATGCTGTCTTGCAATGCCAGAGGAATCACAAGAGCGTTGCCAACTCCAATTGTGAATGTATACGCTTACCATACTTAGATTAATTGAAAATCCATAATTTTGACTTATTTCCACCACCACGTCCAGTCATATTTTATACAGAAGATGTGAAAAATGAAAATAAGGCTCGCTCTGTTTGAGCAAGGAGCAGTTAAGATCAAACCAGGAAAATAGCTGGAGACTAAATAAACATCAACATTCTATAGGGTGGGTAGTTGTAGATTCAGCCGCGAAAAAGATAATACGTCTTATACAGATTATAAGTCCCACATCGTTCATAAATTTTGGTAGGTACAAATAAAATTTGTATATTAAATCCCAGAAGTAAAAGATATCACTTAAAAATAATGCTGTGTGCTCCATATACAAAGGACATCTTGAAGGACATACATCAGCATCTGTAAGGACATGAAGTCCCAACGTACCAGGATTAAGACTGAGGACAATGTAAGCTTTAAGTACATAATTGTTCTCTTGCCCCGCGCATGCATTGGAAAAGCCGCAAATGATGAAGAAGAAGAAGATGGCGAGAAATTGTGAGGTGTATTGCATCTGCCCCTATTGAAACTTCTTGACAATCACGACCAGAGCGTATCGACAGAGTAAAAGAAGTTGTTCTAAATGTTGTTGTTTTTTTATGAAAATAAGGAACGGGACGAGCAGGAAGTTCAGCTGATGGTAATTGATACGCCCTGCCCATTACAATGCAGTGCCGCTCAGGATTCTAGAAAAACCCAAAAATTCTGAGCGGCACAACAATTGCGCTCGTCACCTTGAGACATAAGATGTTCAGTCTCTATTGCCCAGTAATTTCACTAGCTACGGCGCCCTTCAGACAGAAACACAGTAATGCTTACACATTACTGTTTCATGGCAGAAATAGACGCCGTTGTGGTACCCATAATCTAGCCGGTATCCTGTGCAAAGGAGCCTCCCACTGGTAGATGATCCAAAATGTTGCAGTGTCCATGAGAATGGACACATTTGACCTTTAACCCCACCGAAAACATTGCAAAAGCAAATGCAGCCGTTACCAAGACCATTACTCTGCACCACTCACCAGTGGGAGGCTCCTTTGATCAGGATGCCGGCTAGATTAACGGCACCTTTTTCTGCCGTGAAGCATTATTGTGTTTCGGTCTGAAAGGCGCCGTAGCTATTAAAATTACTGGGCAAATGAGGCTTAACATCTTATGTCTCAAGGTGACGAGCGCAATTATTGTAGTGCCGCTCAGTTTTTGGGTTGTCCAAGAATCCTGAGCGGCACTGCATCAGCTGAACGTCCTGCTAGTCTCGTCCCTTATTGTCATAAAAAAAAGCTCAACCATCAGCATCAGATACTCAGTCTGTCCGCCTGTCACCTTCACTCACGCCGGCATCTAGAAGCTGGTATAAAAGAGAAAGTGGTTGCGTTTCGGCGAGTCATGGTAGAAATCGATGCCCAATAAACTGAACACCAAAATAAATATTTACAGGTAATTGATTTAGCGGGACTTCTATTTTTTTAAACGAGAGCGCGAGAAAAGCGCATCTTTTTGGTCAGTATTCAATAAGTTTTTATTGATTTCCCTTAGATTAAGGATTGGTCTTGTCGCAAAATGCGGCAACTAATACTACGCCCAAGTGGGAGTACTCGAGCCAGTCTCGAACTAAAATACCGGGTCGCGTTGTAAAACTTTGTAAAAATAATACTACAAGAAATAAGAAAGATACTGGGATCACATATCATTAGCAAGTATTTTGTATTATATTAATTTCAATTTTCAATGTAAAATAACACGAAGCGTATGTTACAAAATTAGAAAGATGCCATTGAGTGTCAAGATGCCACGCATACAAGCATCTAATAGTTGCCGTAAGTAATAAAACAGTTATTGTTCTTAGATAGTGCAGTATCTAGTTGGAGCGCAGCGGTCAAAGCATTAAATCAAAGTAATCTATTTATAAATGAATTAATTAATTATAGCTCTATAGCAAGTGCATTGCAAAAATTTTAATATTCTTCTTGGGTTTTTTAATAGAATCAAGTACAAAATTCAACGAAAAAAATCTTGATATAAATTTTACATAATGATTGAGAAAGAATAGAATAAAAACTTATCAATAGAAAAAAAATATGTTTGATGAAGGCAGCGCAAGATCAATTTTCGTGGAAATCTTTGGGGGACGCCTTTGTCCAGCAGTGGACGTCTTCCGGCTGACATGATAATATGACCATGATGATAGAAAAAAATACAAAGTCGCCACAAATTTTTACCACTGTGTATAATATTGAGACAAAAATCACATATAAATAATATCATATGTGACCCTGAGGTCTTACCACCTGACAGTCCAGGTTGGGCTATCAGGACTACTGACGCCTAATATTTTGCTACCATTCTAGTTTCATCTACCTGTCTACTTATACTGTTAGATCATGAAAAGCTTTCTTAGTTGTTACTTATGTTTAAATCATTTTGTACATAATTTTCCGTGGTATTAAAAAATATACATACCTAAATACAAATTACATTAAATATACTTCGACTAATAATATATGTGAAAAACATCTGCGTATTTTCTGTGTTAAGGAAATATATTTTTCTCTCTTTTAATTAATATGTATAAAAATAAGAAGAAATAGAAACACAGCAGACATAACTTCATCTGAAGATAAATCCGCGTCTAGTAGTTCCATGACACACCCATAGATGGCGCTGAACGACAAATGAATAACGATTATTGTTTCGACCAAATATGATTGGTTAATTGAAAGTATAATAAAGCCATCAAAAACATAACTAGTATGAAAAAAGCCTCGCAATTTAGTTCTTCAACTGTAGAAAGTTGGGGGATCCATTTAATAGCAAGTCTGTCAATTTATTTCGTGTCTACTTAAGAGTCCTTCTGCTTTAATTTATTACATAATTAGCTAACGTAACAAGATGTTATAGTACCCTTATTCAATATTGAAAATCTTTTATGTTTTAAATAAATACATTAACTTTTACATCGCATGAAAACAAAGTGAATGCTTTTTTTTATTAAAAACACAATGTATCTCACAAGTACAATATACATCTTTATCTAAACGAGTTTTATTCTTCTGTACGTGTGTTGACAGTGAACTCCTCCTAAAAAGCTGAACCGATTTGAGTGAAATTTTCTGGGTGTGTTCAAATGGATTCGGGATGGTTTAGATTCATAATTGAACTACCTCCTACATGGCTGGACTGATTTTGGTGATTGTTTAGAGTGTTCCAGTGAATTTGAGATTTTTTTAGATTCTCAATACAGTCGACATATAATTCTCCTACGTATTTTAGTGATATCCTAACGTCTGAACCGATATTTTCAATTTAACACACGTGTACAGGACAATGTATGTCGGGTCCGCTAGTATTATATATAATTAGATTGTTTAGTGCGAATATAGATGATACTGAGCCATAAGCTGGTACTGTTATACCCCGGTCGAGAAATGAGAGCTATACCACAATAAAGTAAATTCATACCAGAGCACCCGAATCGACGCACGCACACATACACACGACTTACACAGCCGCTAAGTAATCTTGGGAAGACAAAACTATTGAGCGTCACGCCGTACGCCCGCCTAGACTGGTCGCTGTCCGGGTAAAAATAACTGCGCCGCGCTAAAATAGCACCACCGTATAAATTTGAAGAAGACCACTGAGTTACACTACTGTTCCGTAACTTGTATTGTGGCTATGCTCCATGGCGTGAGTTTGTGGGCTTTGTGGTACAAAGAAAACAATATTGACGATGTGTTAATTGATATGTGTGATAGACAGGGATGTGCATTGGCTTTCTAGCAAGGTAGGCACTGTAAATCTAACTAGTCGTAGTTTAGCTTTGGTACATGCAATCTGGACACCCATAAAATTTAAAGCAAACTATAAAAAAAACGTAAGAACCATTTTTATGAGTGTTCAATAGAAGAGTGGTTATAAAACCACGTAACCAAATTAAACTAACTTTAACACTCTATATATTTAGGTTCACAACGAGGTTTCACCAAAGAGGCTCCTTTGCACAGGAAGCCGGCTAGATTATGGGTACCACAATGGCGCCTATTTCTGCCGTGAGATGTGTAAACATTACTGTGTTTCGGTCTGAAGGCCGCCGTAGCTAATGAAATTACTGGGCAAATGAGACTGAACATCTTATGTCCCAAGGTGAGCAGCGCAAGTATAGTGCCGCTCAGAATTTTGGAGTTTATCAAGAATCCTGAGCGACACTGCATTGTAATGGGTAGAGCGTATCAATTCGCATCATCTGAACATCCTGCTCGTCTCGTCCCTTATTCTATTTGTGCCTAATTGGCTATATATAACATGCACGCCCCTGGTGATAGATGCTGGTGTACATACCCTGTGCGAGGAGGCGACGTGCGCGCGGTGTTGCGCGGGCGCCGCACGGTCGTCGCCGGACTCGTCTCCGGACCGCTCGCCCGTGAATACCGAGTCGTGCGATACTGACAGCCCGCTGCCGTACGCACCCTCTCTGTACACACAAACCATATGTTACCACAAAAAAAAAACCCATTTGTCGTACTACAGCTCTTCGACAACACTTCCCTTAGAGCCTCGCCTTGCATCGGAATGGGTCCTCCAAAGTGTGTCCGGGACGATTCGACATGGGTACCTTCAAAAAGAGCGCGTACATCTTCCTTACAGGCCGGCTTCTACATACATAGCTTCTGTGATTCCTCTGGCGTTGCAAGACAATATGGGCGGCGGTGATCAATTAACACCAGGTGACCCGTACGCTCGTTTGTCCTCCTTTTTCCTTAAAAAAAAGGTCAGCTTCATCTATAAAAATTAAATTATGAAATTACATATGTTATTTATAGAGTTTTTATACCATTACAAATACGAATACAATAGAAATTTGTTATGAAAACATGAGAATCCACACACAAATGCAATAATGTCTTGAAAGTAATTTACCTGTAATTTTTGTTTGTTTAATACTATATAATAATTACTCACTTTCTTCTAGTCTGACGGTCAGCCTCAAGCAGTTCACTGGTGGAGCTGCTCTTGGGATCAGGGGACGTGTCTGCGCGACCACGACGCTTGAACATCCGCCGCAGTCCCCGTAGGAACCGACCCGTACGACCTTCGCCTGAAAAGTCACAATTCGTCCATTACCTTTTAAATATTTTTTAAGTATTAATTTTTGAGGGTATTGAATGAGACTGAGCTATCACACTCGGTAATATAACGCTCGCTTGAGTAAAGTCACGTTTTACGTCACAAGTTACGGATACCGGACTGTTACCGTTTAATGACAAGATCTTATCTATGTCCTATAAAGTTATAAGTAGTTCAATGCTTTATGTGTATAGGTTATTGAAATGTAAGTAATCGTACACGGATAGATTTGTCTACCTCTAGTAAGTAAACTAAGGATAGATATTCAAGTTCAAATTCAAATATTTTTATACAAAATAGAATGTTACATCACTTATTGAAAGTCAAAAAACTACCACCTATTCCAAAATGAATGCCTGAGGCCTGAGAAGAATGATAGGTTATTGAAAACGGCAGTAAGTCGACTAACCGTTCCCAATATACTATCTACATATAGAGATAGATTAGTACCTTCTACTGTCAGTAATTAGCTGTCAATAATCTGAAGCAATCGCAATATACCCGATAAGTCCTTCTTATCACCAGTTCATTGTTGCAATTTCCATACAAACTTCTATCCCTGGTAAGCTATAAGTCGTCCCATTGACAGACAGCGTGTACGGATAAGATGAGTTACCATCGATAAGTTTATTGGGACAGAAAAGTCAACGATAGTTACGATTTTTTATCTCAAGTAGGCCACAACCGGAGATAGACTGAATATTGGGAATGGCCGTAAGGAAGCTAGACCAGTCAGAGCATTTACAGTGTCTTTCCATTTAGGCTAATAAATAGAGGCCTAATCATTACTCTATTCAGATTTATTTTTATCAATTACTAGCTGACGCCCGCGACTTCATCCGCGTAGATAAAGGGTTTTTAAAAATAATAAGCAAGTATGGAATTGAAGATTATCTCATGTCCTATTCCAATAAAGGCTCCCGTTTTCGCTCCCGTTCCCAACATATTATATAAATGTGAATGACGCGACTTTCAGTTTTTCACAAATCCCGCGGATCCATGGATTTTTCCAGCATAAATGGAGCCTATATCCTTTCCCAAGCTCTAGTCTATCGCTGAACCAAATTTCCTTCGTAAAAGCGTAACAAACGAACTTACATTCACATTTATAATATTATAGTATATAGTAGATATCTCTGGAACCATTAGAACTAAGGACTTGAAATTTGGTAGGAATATCCTTTTCACCGAGTAGAGGTCAGCTAAGAACGGATTTTCCAAAATTCCATCCGCAAGAGTTTTTTTTTTATTATAAACAGAACAACGTCAGTCGGGTCAGCAAGTATTTCATAAAATCAATAACTATTTCGTAAAATATGCTTCCTGTTATTATAATGAAAATGTTTCACAGCAGAACTGTCACAACGTGCGTCAATAAATTCTCTCATAGAATTTATGTCAATATAAAACAATTTTGGAAATTTTATGGGTCCCTCGAAATAAAAATCCTATCCTATCCTATCTCTCAGGTTGGACTAATGAAGTAATCCGCATTAAAATCCGTTCATTAGTTTAGGAGTTAACTGGAACAACGATTTTCATAAAATTTAGTATACAGGGGATTTCGGGGGCGATATATCGATCTAGCTAGGTTTCAATTTTAAATAATATAGTTTTATCCGTGTTTTAATGAGAAACTGCTAAAATAACATTAGAATACAAAGGTAAATTTCGCCACTATATACAAGACTATATGTATATAGCTCAGATGGGACATTGGGTGATCCGAAAAGCAGTCCCCGGTTCTAATCCGGATGTCCTATTAATTTTTTGTTAAGTTATGTTATTATATAAACCTCCATACTAGGAAAACATAAATATTCATCATACAAACGATTGCACCCAACAGGATTCAAACCCGAAACCGATGACTCCATACTCAGGGTTCAAAAGTATATAATATGTACTGCACTGTATACAGTTTGTAGGTGAATTACTTAGTACTTACTATCTGAATATGTTGCTCATATCGCCATTCTTATAACAATAATAATAAAACAAGTGGTAGTACCATGGGTGTTGGTGATTGTGTCGGCGTGCGGGGATCGGTAGGGCGGCTCCAGCGAGCCCTCGCGCACGCACGACATAAGACCCGCGCCGCCTCCCGCCGACATCCGCACTGCCTGCAACACACAACAACATTATCACAAACTGCTCAGCACTACACCTACTTGTCATATCTTAAAACCGCTAAATTGTGCGTCTTATAATTTTGTAAATTTAGATGTATTACACATTACATGCGCGTTTCGTCGTGCAGAATCATGGTGGGTCCTTATCGTGGTGACCACCAAGCACCTTTTCACTATCGTTGAACATCCCAGATATGTTTTGAACTTCTGCAAGGAATCGGGCTGATTGGCAACTGGCCAACAGTGCACGAAAATTTAACCCAATTGCGGAAACAGGGCACTCATACCATAACATACTATAGAAGCTGTACTGAAACCGAAAAATGGTTCTGTTTTGCCAACAACATGGTCCATTAGTCTTCAAACTTCAAAGTTAAAGGCATGAATTTTATCACTTTTACTGCCAACGTAAGTTGTTTTTAAAATAGTTTACACAAGCTCAATATACGGCGGCTGTTAAATATTCATTGATCTTTTGCGAGAGCCTCGGCTTGCTTTTAATTTGATGCTTTAAATTGGTTTTTATCTTCCATGCCATGCATTTAGGTGAATAATTTTGTCTTTGAGCAAGAGGTATAAGAATCTGTCTATGCATTGCACGTTCCTTTCCTCAGAGCGCTATTTGTTTCAGATGTTGTTAAAAATAATACAGAAGGAATCAATTTCGTGAAGATTATACATTGGTCCCGCTGATACTATGCCATTCTTCGTATCTAGGTATTTCTAACTTAACTACTTTACTACTTAAGTACTTAAGATTATTGGAGTGAAAATTTCTTTTGGCTCGTTAAGCATTTTATTTTTTTGATATTGAAGGAGTTCTTCTGTGTCATTTCTTTGACAGAGATCCGCCTAGCGAAACTCTCTAAGAAAAAAACGAATCGCTCGATTATATGAAACGTACAGTCATTGATAGACTGACAGGTGACCGCTATACTCTTAAAAAAACAGAGATAACCGAAATCAACGACATTTTAAGCAACTGATCGCTTTTAAACTTAGCCGGATTTTACTTCGTCACCAATCAGAATACTGCAATTACTACTATTTCAAACTTATGTCAAATGACTGCACGTTTCATACTAAACTAAATTTCAATTTTTATTTACGCAGCCTCTTATTACGTAGTATTTACATCCTCTTTGATTTGATTATGCAACGCTCGTTCAGTCAGTCAGCTCTATTCAAAATTTAAGCAGCGCTATTTTTACACGATTATAATTGTGTATATTGTTAAGTTATCACTTTATAAATATAGAACGATAAAAATATTTGTAATTCGTAATACTAATCTCGTATTAATTGAAGTTGCCATTTCTGTCTTGTTTCAATCGGCACACGTTCTTATTGAGCTATTAAGTATATTGACGTATTATTATTATAATAATTTCGTGTTAATTCGTGGATCTAAAATTGCTTGCTTATGACTTCTTACTGTGTGTTTGAAAACTATCTTATTCGCTTTCTTGTCGGCTCGAGGTCAAATTGATAATTTTAGGGGACTCACGGAAGTTTTGATACTTTTACGGATTAACTAAAATATTGATGGTTTTAAATAGTTGATAGTCATAAGGTAAATACTTACCCCCTTATTCATAATGGTCCGCTAACTTTAAGCAGCCGCTTAGGAGTGTTTTTTCTCATTCTGACTTAGGTCAATAGAAGAAGACAGAGTGAGAATTAGCAATACTTTAAGTTTGCAGACTATTATGAATAAGGGGGTATGAATAAGGATTGGTCTCCGCTGCGCTGCAACTAGATACCGCACTACCTAAGAACAATAGCCTTTTTATTACGGCAACTATTAGATGTTTGTGTGCGTGGCATCTTGATACTCAATGGCATCTTTAAAATTTTGTAACATACGCTTCGTGTTACTGGAACGAAGTTCCTTATCGCGCGTTGCTAGACGGAAAAAATTAAGACCGAAAGTTGTCACGACACTTTTTTATACATAAGTAACAATTATTTACATCTGACACATTTCTGACAAATTACATTGATTGTTTAATTTATTTATTTAGAGCACTGGGGACAAGGCCAAATCAATAAACGAATATTTAAATCATATTTAAATAGGTTTATAACTGCAAAATTACATTGACATAAAAGTAAAACATAACGACGTTAACAGTGACCTTTACCTTTTTGATGTTATTGAAGATAAACACAACGACATCTAAACATAAAAGTTTTCAGAGATTTTGCTGACATTTGCGACATTAATAAATTTTTTGGTTTCTTCGTTTATGGATATTATTATTATTAGGACAGGCAAAGGGTTCAAGCCAATACAGCCTTATTCCTCTATATTCAATAATTTATTTCCCGATTTTTACAATATAGTTCTTTTTACAAACGTAGAAATAGCACGACCAATAAATAATTTTAAGGATATTTTGTTTTGTTACGCTAAAGAAGTATAACTTCTTGCGTGCATACATAAGTACACACTTTTTTTTATTTTGGACAGTGGAATTTAGTCGACACTGCCCATTTTTTTTTTAGAAAATCAGTTAAATTAATATTTTCATAATAAGGAACTTCGTCCCTATCCGGTGTCCCACGACACCACACGGGTTTTTTACAATAAACAAGTATCAGCTTGTCTTGTCTCCTTCTATTTACCACGCTATCTCAAATTAGCCGTAACATTTCGTTCCGCGCATTGCCTCTTCTAAACGGGAGAAATCCTATCGCCTGTCGCACTCCAGCTCGCGTTCTGGCCCTATCTCCATCTCGTTCCCGCGCAGCATCCATATCGATCTACTGACCTTGACCTTCTGCGGGTTAACACGTGCCGACCCTGAATACTGAACAAGTCGTGAATTTGCTGAATTTTTTTTCGGTTGCACTTGTTTTCATCAAT
This sequence comes from Leptidea sinapis, assembly GCF_905404315.1. Classification (NCBI taxonomy): domain Eukaryota; kingdom Metazoa; phylum Arthropoda; class Insecta; order Lepidoptera; family Pieridae; genus Leptidea; species Leptidea sinapis. The sequence goes on along the minus strand of NC_066286.1, from coordinate 7,490,626 downwards.
CATTTTATGATTCGGTGAAAGTTTGACGCTTGAGGCACGCATGTCTGGCAAAGAATTAGTAGTTGATTTTTGACTTTGTTGTAATTTACATTGTGAACTGAGTTTAGTAAACGTAGCTGTTATGTGATCTGTGATTTATTTATTTTTTATTTATTTATACTATTAATCATTTACAGAAAGAATCTTAAAAGCTAACATAGTCCCGCAAAACTGTTTGGACAGTTTGTCTGCAGGATCAAGTCTCTTGTAATACATTAATGCTTATTAGAGCATTGATTTTATACAAGTGTAATTAACAAATATTGATAAAAAATATAAAAAGAAATCTAATTTTAATTTTAAGGCAGTGTTGACAATAAATATTTCTTAGGTTAGTTTTAAATTTTCTTTTACTGGTTTCTAGTCGGATGTCCTCAGGCAAGCTGTTTAATAGATAAGGTAGGCGTTTTTTCAAAGTCCTACCTCCGTGGTAGTTATTGATTCTAGGAACCTCGAACTTACCAGCGGATTACTTGATTTAATCCTTATTCCAGGATCTATTGGGACTTGTCAACCCTAATTTGAAGAGACACATAGGCTTCATTACTTAAACATAATAATAGTGTTCTCAATAACGGACTTGGAATTACCAGGCATTATCATTGGTCAACTCAATTTTACGTTTCGCATTGTCATTGGTCGTTTTAATAGGCACCTACATACTACGTCACTTAATTAATAGATGTCTTAATTAATTTCTACATTATTTTTATAAAACTATTTGTTGGTTAAATTATTTGTCTAGGTACAAATAAAACCATCCGACGATATTATATAAATATAATAATTATTTTTTTAGGACTGCTAATTATATTAATTAAGAGAAAAAAAAAACTACTTTTTCATAAAAATTGTTCATAAAATGAAAACTACTGGGCCAAACTGAATTGAGAACCTCCTCTTTTTTGAAGTCGGTCAAAAAACGGTTATAACCAGAGTGAATTTTCGATATCCAATGTCAATTCAACAATAGTATAAACTTTATAGTATAACTAGCTGACCCAGCAAACGTTGTATTGCCGATATTAAAATCGCGATACAAAAGTAACTGTTGATCGTACATGGATGAAAATTTGAAGTTGTATGTATTTTTTAATGCTGACTCATAATCAAACATATTTAAAAAATAAATTCAAAAAAATTAAAAAAAAATCGTGTGGACCACCCTTAACATTTAGGGGGATGAAAAAAAGATGTTGTCCGATTCTCAGACCTACCGAATATGCACTCAAAATTCATGAGAATCGGTCAAGCCGTTTCGGAGGAGTTCAAAGTTTATATCTTCTATATATATAAAAATGAATTGCTGTTCGTTAGTCTCGCTAAAACTCGAGAACGGCTGGACCGATTTGGATAATTTTGGTCTTGAATTATTTGTGGAAGTCCAGGGAAGGTTTAAATGGTGAATAAATATGAAAGTGTCCGGAATTAAATAAAAACAACAATTTTGTTTGTCCTTTGATGTGTCCCCCGTCGTCCGGTATTTGTTTTGTATGGACGTATTTTCTGTGAGAGAATTTATTGACGCACGGTTTGACAGTTCTGCTGTGAAACAATTTCATTACAACAACATGGAGCATATTCTACGAAATAATTCTTGATGTTATCTTATCTTATATCTTTAAACGAGCAATTCTTGTATATAAATATATATATAAACTGAATCTTGGAAACGGCCCCAACGATTTTAATGAAATTTAGTATACAGGTAGTTTTGGGGGCGAAAAATCGATCTAGCTAAGATTCAGTTTTAAATAATGTAGTTTTATTCGTGTTTTAATGAGAAACTGCTACAATAACATTAGAATACAAAGTTAAATTTTGCCACTATATACAAGAATATAATATTTCAGATGTGACATTGGGTGATTCAGATGTACTATAAGTTGTTTTTTGTTCAACTTTTGTACCTTCTTGAAAATCCGAGCAAGGCTCGGGCATCCAGGTACTGAATATTAACAAATTATTAAAAAACATAATATTATTTATTATATACAGATATAATATTATATATTATATACAACGTCTGTCGGGTCAACTAGTATTAGATAGATAAAGTATAACATTGGAACTAGTTATGTTAGATGACATTGAATTATAATACAACACACGGTCATTAGTGCCATGTTAATGTAATCTGATCCAGTGATAAGGTTTCTGTACCAATGTGGGAAGCCAGTTACGACCACAGCGAAGATTATCTCTTGTTCATAAATTTAATTTAACTTACATTAGATTGTAAATGTAATGCATTTTGAATTATATTTTCACATTATTATAATCACTATACTTAGATTAAGGATTGGCCTCCGCTGCGTTTCAACTAGATACCGCAGGCGTAGTCGCAAAGTGCGGCAACTAATGCTACGCCCAAGTGGGTGTACTCGAGCCAGTTTCCAACAATGTGTGACGTTGATGTGCCATATGTTCTGTTAAAGTTTGCTTATACATAATTGAAACGAAAACGGGTCAACTTCTTTTCCCCTATCTATTATGACCAATACATGAATCTGGTCAAATGTGAGTTGGAACGAAGGGTTCCGTATCATCGTAAATCATTAATATTGTCACCCCGACAATAGTGAAAACTGTTCTATTTTATGAGATACAGATAGACGGACGGATGATAAGTTTTTCATGTAGTACATAGCGAGATGATTGTTAAAGAAAGATAACATTTTGCCCAAAATAAACATACGGTTTTTGCAACACAGACAGCATTGCGCTGTTGCCGCCTCTTAACACAGTTCATACGAGGCGTCATAATTGTTCACACCTCTACGTAGGGCTGTCACCTTAACATACCTATATATCTTTATATATATAATTCTTGTGTGCGTGTGTATGTCACTGAACTCCTCCTAGACGGCTGGACAGATTTTGATGAAATTTTTTGTATGAGTTCAAGGGGATTCGAGGATGGTTTAGATTCACAATTAAACTACCTCCTAAACGGCTGGACCGATTTTGATGATATTTTTGTGTGTTCCAGTGAATTTGAGATTGGTGTGTGGAATCAGGTGGATTCGAGAATGGTTTAGATTTGCAATTAAACTACCTCCTAAACGGCTGGACCGATTTTGATGATTTTTTTGTTTGTTTCAGTGAATTTGAGATTGGTTTAGATTCCCAATTCCGTCCATATAATATAATTCTCCTGCTCATGTGTATGTTAGTGAACTCCTACTAACGGCTGGACCGATTTTTCAAATTTAAGACGTGTCTACAGGACAACGTCTGTTGGGTACACTAGTATTATATAAAAATGAATTGCTGTTCGTTAGTCTCGCTAAAACTCGAGAACGGCTGGACCGATTTGGCTAATTTTGGTCTTGAATTATTTGTGGAAGTCCAGAGAAGGTTTAAAAGGTGAATAAATAAGAAAATGTCGCTAAATTAAATAAAATCAACAAATTTGTTTTTCCTTTGATGTGTCCATACATAATTTCTATCAGAGAATTTATTGACGCACGGTTTGACAGTTCTGCTGTGAAACAATTTCATTACGACAGCAGGGTGCATATTTTACGAAGTAATTTTTGATGTTATGATATATTACTGACAAATTCAAATAAAAACTTTATTTTATTTATTATATACAGAACAACGTCTGTCGGGTCAGCTAGTTTGATATAATATCAACCATAAATTGACAAGCCCCATAATAGCATTGCATTAAGTTTGTTGTACGTTCTAAATTACGTTCGCTTGTAAGAAAAAGTAAGAAAGGAAAACATACACTTAATATAAAAAGATAAAAGTACAAAACAAACCAAAAAAGAACGTATTTAAATAGTAATTGATTTAAAATTAGAGAGTTTCTGTGCGGTGCAGGAAATGGGTCACCGACTCAGGATTATCTGTGATACGGCCGTGGCTATGAAGCATCACTGATTTTCAGTGGTAGCGGTAACCTATGAATGTTACGAAATCTCCAAACGCGATTTTCACCCAATGATAGATAATTTACACACGTATTAAGGAAATATGATCAAAAAATAAATACATATAATATGAATATAATGATTCTGGTTTAATCTATACATATAAATAAAATTGGAGTGTCTGTTTGTAATATTGAAATAACCGTTCCTTACTACATGTATATGAATATAAATAGGTAGATTCAATAAGATAAATATTTTGTTATTTTTTAACATTCATAAGTGTCATTTCCGTGACCTACGTGAATAAATTGATTTTGATTTGATTTGATTTGATTTATATATATATATGTACATACACCAAAATAACATTTTGTACAATTTTTGTCTGTTTGTTCCGGCTAATCTCTGAAATGGCTGAACTGATTTTGACTTTTATTGGCAGTTAGCTGATGCAATAAGGAGTAACTTGGGCTACGTTTATTTTGGAAAAAATCTTTTACTTAAGAAAAATAAAGCAATGTTGCAATGTCCAAGAAACGGTCTAACTCTAAAAATAATTTATATGGCAAAACAACGTTTGCCGGGTCAACTAATACAAAATATATATCGAATCTCTTGTATTGAAAAGCTTATTTTTTGTTTTATCTAAACTACACTTTAATATTAACTTCGAGTATGGATAAGATTTTTGTATGGTTTATTTTTATTAATGAATCATTATAAGAATTTGTGAGGGAAGAGAAAAAAAAATGGCATGTAAATCTAGATGCGGGCAGAAGGATATTAAAATTATGAAATTTCAATGCTAATATTCTAATCCTCTCCACAAAATGGACCCACGATCTGGTCAAGATCGCCGGAGTAGGATGGACGAGGGCAGCGCAGGACCGATCGTCATGACGATATTTGGGGGAGGCCTTTGTCCAGCAGTGGACGTCTTCCGGCTGAAATGATGAATATTCTAATGGTGAAGAGATTTTGTTTGTATGAAGGCGCTAGTCACTGGGCTTACTAGTCAGATTTGAATAATTCTTGCGCGAGATTCATGAGGTTGTTCATTACTATTGTTTTGACGTTTGAGTTTTTTTTTCCATCACTTTACATATTCTATATTGTAATTAAAACGAATTGTAAAACCAAGAAGACGAGTGCCAATGAGTTTCTTGCAACTTCTCATTAAGATTCAACCATTTTCCGAAGTAGTGGTAACTGGTAAAAAGAAAAAACAATGACATTCAAAAGTGTAATGTAACCTACATGAATGACGCGATTTTAATTTGATTTGATAAAGACTACAGACCTCTCAGCTAGCCTTGAATATTGATTTTGCAAAGTAAATCGGAAAAAAGCCGCTCCGAACTGGCGCTACGGTGTGCGCTGGCGTATTGTTTAGTGATCCATGAATACAATGCTCTACAAAATAATTCATCAACTCAATTCAAATATTTTTATTCAAAATAGATTATACACTCATATAATGCGTGCTTTGGCAATATTGATATTTTTTCCACTCGTGTGGGCTCTTTCAAAAAGCTGGCCATGGATTATCTTAAGAAGAATATTACTATATTAGACTAAGCCTGTAGAATAATAACAATAAAACTAAACGAATATATTTTTTATATCTACACTTATATTCATACATGTAACTTTTGTAATTAAGTATTAATTAATAATTATGTGGTTGACGTAGTGGGTAGCATGTTTAGTATTACTGTATTATATTATTACTGGTTTTTTTCTAAGCACTGCGTGCTACTGTTTGTTGACCCGAATAAATAAAATATAAATATATAGACAAACATTTTACACAAATTATGTTTGCCCCGAACTAGGAATAGCCTGTACTATGGGTACAAGACAACGATATATTTAATACAATATACTAACTTAAACATACATATAAACATCCATGACTCGGAAACAAAAATCCATATTCATCAAATAAATGATTGCACCAACCGGGATTCGAACTCGGGACTCTCTAGCCGAGCCGTCAAACTACTTACTAAACGTGAAACTGCACCACACATTATAAAAGATAAGCCTCAGACACAATACAGTAATAGAACAGTACTTTAACTTCATACTAGAGTGCCCGAATCAACGCACACATACACACGATTTACTCGGCCGATAAGCAATCTTGGGGAGACAAAACTATCGAGTGTCACGCCGTACGCCGCCGAGACTGGTCGCTGTCCGAGCTAAATACGCTGCGTCGCACCGTCCGTGTCGTCAATCTTTTTGTATGTACCAGCCCTAGTGTCTAGGCCCTCAATGAGGCCGCTGAGTAACGCTACTGTTCTATTACTTGTATTGTGCCACAGACCTGAGAAGAACGGGCGCAAGAAACTCAGCGGGACTTCTTATTCATAGTTCATCTAAAATAGCATTAACCTATTTGTCATAGATATCTATCTACATAAGTTGTTTTATGAAAAAAAAAAACGGGGTATAGGTTTAACTTTATGTTGTTGTTTATTTATACAAACCAAAAAGATAAAAGGCATAAAAGGCATGTTTTTCTCAAAATTGATTCCTTTATAATTCTTTTTGATGTCATTTATAATGAACTAGACACTACTACCGCTTCGGAAACAAATGACGCTCTAAGAGAGACGAAGCGGCGCAAGAAACTCCTGTGATTCCTCTGGTGTTGCAAGAGATTGTGGGCGGCGGTGATCACTTAACAAACAGGTGACCCATACGCTTCGTTGTCCTCCCATTCCATAAAAAAACTCTCCCAGCATTAACAAAAAAATATACTATATGTACTATATTGTATCATTGTTATTGCTATAAAATAATCATAATCTAGTCCCAGGCTGTCCGATCACTAGATATTTAGCTGTAGAGTAATAGGATTTACGACAGAGCAATTTTTTAATAAAAAATTTAAACATGACGTATCGTCATAAAACATTGTTTTCAAATTTGATTTGTGTTTTAATCCTAGAAGTAAGGGTTATCACACGAAACATAAAAAATTGTTTAAATCATTTAAATTTATTTGAAGATGCCTCCACACGAGGCATCCTCAGGACGTGTTGTCTCGCCAAAATCTGGTGTAGAGGCGAAAAACGTGTCCAATTGTTTAAAGACAAATATCGGCGGAATTAACACTAAAGAAAACTCAAATCATTTGTATAAAACTGAACAGACGAATACTAAGTAATAGAACTATTCTTAGAGCAGCCCTTTTCTGTCACTTCAGTAGTAAATCATTTATTTGACACCCAGCTACGAAATTTTATAAAAAAAAAATGTGTGTGTACTTATGTATGCACATAAGAAGTTATACATCTTTGGCCTAACGAAGCAAAAATCATTAAAATCATTTATTCCTCGTGCTATTCACGTTTTTAAAAAGAACAATTTTGTAAAAATCTTGCAAAGATGGCTTTGACAATTAATTATTAAACAATTAATACGGTTGTATGGGCTTGAACCCTTTCCCTGTCCTAATAATGGGCGAAGAAACCAAAAAAAAATAACGAATGGCGCAAACGTCAGAAAATTTTACAGCTTTTTGACCATTACGGACGAGACGAGCAAGACGTTCAAGTGATGGCAATTGAAACGCCCTGCCCTAATAGGCACTACAACTGCGCTCGTCACCGTGAGATATAAAATGTTAAGTCTTGTCTGCCCAGTAATTATGTAATATATCTAGAATAGCGCTAGATGTAACCTTCATGAGCATAAATTAAAAATAAGAAGTTGTAATAAATCTTCTTTAACTTTAAAAAAAAGGGACAAAATAATTTAAACTAATAAGAATACAGATAAAATTTAATTGTTTTTTTTTTAAGTTAAGTATTTAAGAATTTATCGTTGAGAAATCTGACGTATGGCTTGCGACATATTTCTAAAATCATAATAACTTCGTAAAAGAGAAAGAGTTCTGAGATAAAAGCGTCTTAATACAATTTTCACGCTACTGACAACCCTAACATGACACAACAAAATTGCGGTCGACGCGACTTGCCAAACTGTGTAGCTCTATGTAAATGGTTCGGTAACTCCATCAGTGTTACGTTAAATTGTATCAAGGTCGTTGTAATTGGACTGTGTATCATTTTCTTTGTCTAAATTAGATAAAATAACCTTGTAGGTGACTGCTTTATTTTATACAAGTATCCATATTATTGTACAATACTATCTTTGAGTACACTGGGAAGTGGCAACGCTAGGCATCTGGATTTACTCAGGTTTTGATATATGAGATGGTGTGATAGAATAAAAGGAGTCCCGCATAATTCATAAATTTTGGTTACAAAAGTAATTTGTATAGAATAAAAGGGTAAGCCTTATAGTGAAAGACATAAAACAATTACTTACAACAAAATTTAATTTAAGTTTAAATAATATTGTATATTTTGTCGATCCTGGTACACGGTAAAACTCGAATCAGTTTATATTTTCTACAAAAATTGTGAAAAAGATACTGTTCATGACAACAATTAGCATTTTGTTTTCAGTCTCATATTTAAAACCGGTTCTAAGCCTTGGAAATTACCAGCTCCTTCCTAGAAGATTATTCAGAATGTATCCTTTGATACAAAGGATATCTATGATTAAATTATTAACATAATATATACTATTTTAAGATATTCATCTCCGGAATATCTAGATCGATTTTGACGAGAGAGAGATTGTTTTTATTGGTAGGCAACGACATTTTCGAGAGCAATCTAGCCTACGTTTGAATAAAAAAACGAAGTTGGAATACAAAAAATATAAAGTAACAACCACGTTAGTTGCACTACTTTTTTTTATGAAAGAGGAAGAAAAACGTGCATATGGGTCACCTGATGTTAAGTGATCACCGCCCCCCATATTCTCTTGCAACACCAGAGGTAATACGGAAGCGTTTCCGGCCTTTTAAAAAACGTACGTATATATTTTCCTAATGTCACATCGTCCTGGACACGGACGATGTGACGCACAAGGAAGCTCATTACCAATCTGTAGATTGGTTGTACGTGGAAGAAAGTTGATTGAAATCCGCACTGTGGAAGAACGCGTCACATCCAGATGGTGGGGATGATAATATCATAATTTGTGGCGTGCTATGAGAAGGTGGAACTCGGCGGCTGCAATCAGGTCAACGTCGCTACGCAAAGCCATGTGCGTACCAAACAATTCCAGCAGCGTGGACGCGGTCAAATTTTCCGGCTTGTTTTAAAGTCTTACAAATTCAAATTCAAATATTTTTGTCATATACACTATATGACACTTATTGAAAGTAAAAAACTACCACCCATTCCAAAATGAATGCCTCAGACCTGAGAAGAACGAACGGCGCAACGAACTCAGCGGGCTTTTTTTTCATCGAAAAAGTATGTTTACAAAGTAATATTGTACAATTAAACCTTTTATTTAATAGCCCTGAGGGCGGTCACTCCATTCCCAATCTGTGGTATCATTAAGAAAGTCATTTATGTTATAGCAACCACACAAACGTTTTTAACAATTCTTTTGAATAACGTTATACTTTTGTTTTGAACATTTTCTGGGATCTTGTTGTAAAAGCATATACATCGCCCCACAAAAGACTTACTGACTCGACTTAGCCGAGTAGTAGGCATTATAAATTTACGTCTGTTCCTGGTGTTTAAAAATCGCTCTAACAAAAACTGTAGCTTATTAGAAGAAGAGTTATTCCAAACCAAATCGGCAATGTCAAAGCTTAGCATGTTAAATAAACAAAAATCCTCACTAGTATAATAATATTAGTGTCCCGCGGAGAGTAATATAACACTGCGAACCTTGATCTAGTAATCTGCAGCGCCCCAGTTACCATGACCTAGCCGGGATGCAGGATCGATACTGTTACAGATGAACCAGCTTTGTTGTACAACTAGGGACACCCGCGACTACGCCCGCATAGATTAACCCCCTCATTCATAATGGTCCGCTAACTTTAAACAGCCGCTAAGGAGTGTTTTTTCTCATTTTGGCTTAGGTTAATAGAAGAACACTGAGTGAGAATTAGCAATGCTTTAAGTAAGCAGACTATTATGAATAAGGGGGTAAGTGGCTATCTGACTATTTGAACAGGATGGAAAAGGAGGACAAACGAGCGTATGGGTCGTCTGGTGTTAAGTGGTCACCGCCGCCCACATTCTCTTGCAGCGGAACACCAGAGGAATCACCAGAAAGTTGCCCTTTTGGACATTAGACGGGACGAAAGGCAATATTTTCTGGATTTCTGGAATAAGTTTTGTGTAAACATACAAATGAAAATAGGATAAAATATCACTTATTGAAAGGCAAAAACTACAACCTATTCGAAAAAGTATGCAAAAGACTTGAGATGTTTTTGAAATTAATTAGTCGAGCTGTAATAATAATAAATTTACCAGTTACTCATCTAAGTTTACCGTGAGTAAAGTCTGAGCAAAGTCTAAGTACTCTCTATATATCTCAGCCTTAGATGATTTTATAAAGATGGTGCGATAAAATATGGAAGCCCCAGGTGTTTGCCTCGGAGAAAAGTGTCCTCTCAGACATAAAAGCTTTAATATGTCCAACGATACTCGTAAATATCACCGACAAAGATATATTTTATCTACTTATCCACTTAGTAATAAGAGTGAAATTAGGTAAGAAGGTTTAAATTTTAATTGTTTTTCAGACAATAGCTTATAATAAAATGTAGTTTACGAAATTATTTTACGAAAGTTACCAACGTAGCTCAGTTAGTTGCGAAACTGAAGGGCAGGGCACATAGCTCGACGGACAGATGACCGTTGGTGCAATAAAGTCCTCGAATGCCGACCACGTACCCGAAGACGCAGTGTTGATAGGCCCCCACACAAGATGGACCGATAGTCTGGTCAAGATCGCCGGAATACGTTGGATGAGGGCAGCGCAGGACCGATCGTCATGGCGATTTATGGGGGAGGCCTTTATCCAACAGTAGACAACTTCCGGCTGAGATAATGATAATGATGAGACAGTGCGTTCGTCGTGGCTGAGAATCCTAAGTAGACTTTATCCCCTTATTCATAATAGTCTGCTAACTTAAAGCATTGCTTATTCTCACTCTGTCTTCACCTATTGACCTAAGTCAGAATGAGAAAAAACACTCCTTAGTGGCTGTTTTAAGTTAGCGGACCATTATGAATAAGGGGAAATATCACTACGGAACGAGTTGTCGCGATAGCTGATAAGATCAAAGAGAAACGCTATAGTATCGATAGATAGAGCCACATTCAAAGGCACCCACCAGGTAATAATATGGTAGGGCTTGCCCTAGACTTGTCAAAACCAAGCAAATAGACTTAAAATAAGCCAACTGAGCAATTGAAAGAAGAACAACAAAGGGTCCTGATCCCTAGGAAAAGTTCCCAATGGTCTCGGAGGGAGAAAATCTGGCCCATTAGAAAATTTTATGCAGGATGCTCTCTGCTGTTGGCTCTGTTAGCCAAGGCAATTACCGAATGTTAAGACGCACGATAATAAGAGAAGGCACTTTTTGGATGGGTGAAATCTCGTGGGTTCGCGTCACCGAAATGCTTATAGCAGTATATCTTTAGCTATACAGCTGACGTATTGTCCAAGATTAATGGAAAAGTTCAATGTGTATATACTGTGCATTATTGTTTTGGATTTTGTTTGATTAATATATTATTGAAAATAAGTTTTAAAAATTGCAAATTTTTATAACTACTACAAGGTCTAAGTTTTCACTTCTATCTAATCTCTACAATTGCCAATTTTTTATTATTATTATGAACTTTCGGATTAACAAGCTTGCTGGTCACGTGATAGTAAGCTTCGAGGTAGCAACATTAGAAGAATTACGGGAACGCATTGCTAACAAATAAGTAAACAACCTACATAATAGAAATTCGTTGACATTAAGGTATATATAGACACGAGTAAGTAACGTGTTCAATACAAAAGGTATTGAGACAGATGTTTACGACGCAAGTCGGCCGCGACCTCGAGAGAATTCCATTAAAAATACCATCGGAATGATCCATTGGTACGTATAAGTAGGTTTTGTCTTGTGAATGTGTTGTTAAATTTAGTTTAATATTGGGACACAATCCAGAAAAGTGATGATGTGAAAATATAGGTACTCAGTTTGGGGTTGTAGATATACTATATCCAATATTTTACATCCAATGACTAGTTATACAGGATGTCCCAAAGTCAAGTTGTATAGCTATTCTTTCACGTATCCCCAAAAGAAAAAATCTAATGGTGTAAGGTCCGGGGATCTGGCCGGCCATCTAATCGGTCCGCTCGTACCAATCCAAGTAGGAAAACATTCATTTTACGTTGTTCCTTTCTTTTAAAATACTATGTTACTTAAGAAGAGTTATTAGTTTTTGGTCATTCTTTCGATTGGCATCATAAGAGTAGGGGTGTTTTTTTACATTTAAGTCGGTTCTCCCAGATGAGGCAAGTAATTTTTAGAAAATCTTTGAATGCAGAATTACTAACTTTTAAAAATAACATAAAGTCTTCTTTCAGTAAAATAGGATATCTTTGATATTTAAGGTACTTTCCCTTCATGTCCCATAACTTTGGGACACCCTGTATACCCATGGTAGCTAAAAAATCATTGAAACTGTTACGTTGTGTGAGGACTGTGACTGTGCAGTCGTGCCTACTCTCTCCCCACCCCTTTTTTGAGGTATTTTTGATGCATTACACAACATTCGCGTCGCATTGACTAGCCATTCAAATTCTACCACTATTTTTTCGCGGCGGCCATCTCTTGGGCTATATTATTAAATTCCCTGTATAATACAATACATTTGAATAGAAACATAACTAAACTATTGATTTTATGTAAATAGAGGTTTTATATACATATACATTTTAATATTCAATATTACCGGGCCCGCAAAATCGAATACGTACTCTTAAATCCCCCAGTATAAAACAATGTATCGTCATATCTGCCTTAAGACGTCTGTCACTGCTTGACAATTGCTTCCCCCAAAAATCTCCACGATGATCGGTCCGGCGCTGCCTTCATCCAACGTGTTCCGGCAATCTTGACTAGATCGTCGATATATCAAGACACAATTTGTATACTTCTTTATAAAGAGACATTTTTCTTTATTTGCAAGGTGGCCATTATTAATACCTCTTTTATTATTTGTTGTTATAGCGGTCAAAACACTTTTTCAAAATATCTGAGCTTGACGGTAATCGAACCGAATCAGTGTTATAACCGTTATACCACCAAAGCAGTAACAATAATTATTATTATGTTAATTACGAATATATTAAACCTTATTACTACAAATGAATTAATATACAAATACACAACGGCATGTTATGTGGAGCGTACTTGTAACAATATCAAATTTTAATAATTCCGTTATCATCTTTAGCTAAAGATATACAAAGAATTAGATGGAGCGGCACATATACACGGACGAAACATTAAGTACAACGAGGCCGGATAACGATGAAAAAAGGTACAGAGCGAAAGACGAGACGAGTAAAAGAGACAGCGAGACCATTACATGATTTCATTCGCTATCAATATTTATACATCGCTCGCCGCTAATATAATGTTACCTTTATTCAGTGTCATTAAACCTTGGAACGAGATGCCTCTAATAACTGGGTAACTCAGCAATGGATCAAGGGACACAGCATTTTGATTGTGAACGATGCAGAGGATGAACTAGCAAAGCCGGGCTCAGTGATCCAAACGGCTGGACCATTGCCACTCTAGCCAGACCCCTTCAGCAAAATGCGTTCACAATTATGCTCTCTCACGAACAATGTACATAATATGGATAAAATCCTAAGCTGTAGACATCCGAAAGAAGTGATACTTGCACTATCACCAAAACTTATCAGCTTAAACACATTACTAAATTTTTCACTTTTTCATAATCGGCGTTATGGTTAGCCCTCAGTGCAGAGGATGTCTAGCTGAAGACAAAACAGTCACTCACGTAACCCTGGAGTGTGCAGGAGCGGCCATCAAACGGGCAAAAACCTTAGTAAACACACGGTCTTAACTTCTGGAAGGAACTGGGCTGGATAGAGTACCTAACTGGCCAATACTGCGCGCAAAATGGACCCAAGAAATTGGTTTATTTGCGGAAACAGGAGCCCCACATACCATTCCATACTTTACTAAGAGTTTGCAAGCCTAAAGAGAAAGTAAAAAAATAAAAAAATTGGCAGCTTTGAGTCTTAAAACTTAGAACTTTTAGTATTAAATGTTGAAATTTCATAATGTTTAAAAACAATTAAATTATTAATTTTAATTTCTTTTTAAAAATCATTTTTCAATGTTATATTAATCACACAAAAACACTATTTAACAATGCACAGTATATGAACTTTTCACAAAATCCATTCAATTTCACTTATAAGCTATACACAGCACTAATATTGCACAATACGTCAGCTGTATAGATACTAGGTAGTTATACTGCTATAAGCATTTCGATGACGCGAAATCACGAGATTTAACGCATCCAAAAAGTGTCTGACTATATATATATATGTATGTATTAATTTTTATAAATTATTTATTTATGGCGTGCGCCAGTCGTGAGGATGTCGGTAACGCGAATAAGATTTTCCACTACCAAAGAGTATCGAACTCGGTTAAAGAAGTTTACACTTCAAAACGACACCCCGCCCTACCTACTCACGTATGAACAATGTGTATCCGTCTATGTTGTTCCTATATTCATTCTATTTATTCTTAATTCGCAAGTCATTTGAATTTCAAATCACTCTGAAACAATTTCTACCGCTCGGGCTCTAGAAATCTTGAATTAATTAGGTGAAAAACTTGTGTTTTTCATGTTGAATACGATTATAATTTAAAAACACGATCCGCGTATGGATTTGCGTTTTGCTTCCAATTATTATTATCAATATGTCTACCTGCTAACTGTCAACGGTCGTTGCACGCGCGGTTTTAATGCAGAGGAGTGGTATTGTCTATTTTACGCGCTCTTTCGCACTTATTGAACCTTAAGGCGACACTAAATGCCAGCGACCTTGAGCGATATGAGTTCACGGCTGCCGGCCCGCCATCTATGTAACAAAGACAATATTTTCAAAATTCTTGCGTGGAAAACAGTTTATATGCTTACAATCCTCGTTATTCACTACTAATCTGAATAAATTAATCTACACAAAAAAGTACAAGCTATAAGAATAATTTTTCTGAGAGAAGTACCAAAAAACTTGTTTAACTTCAAAAAAATGTGGTACAAATAAGACTTAAGGATATGTGTAACAGGATTAAATAGTGTTCATAGCTCGAAATGCAATACTTTCACCACAAAACTTTTCTAAAAACACCATGTTTGCGTGTTTTCTGCTTGTGCTGTTGTAGTGTCTTCACTGACCTCTACTATTTATCACTGGACTGGCGGCTGTCAAAGTTCTTTTGTGCCTGTTTGATATTCGCCATTATGGCGCTGTTGGCCATGTAGCGAGAGTCTGCGGTACTAAAACTAGTGATGACAACCTCAGCAATTATCGATAGATGGTGGAAAACTATTTACAAAAAAAAAATGTGTAATTTATTACGTTGATTGTTGAAGTATAAATAGCACGGAAAACGAACGAAATTAATTCAAAATGCAAAAATACTTCAGAGTATTGTACGTTCCTTCGCAGCCATTTGTATTATACGTCAAAATTAGTTATCTGGACGCTCGCGAGTGGCGCTTCAAATAGGCACAAAAAATTTGCTGTCAAACATATGTAACAGCCTGTCCATATGTTTGACAGCAATTCAGTGGTATTTATACAGGTCAAATGTTTCTGGTTTATTCAATTTTTACAAACAATTTGACAAACAATAGAACAGGCATGTAGGTAGTAAACTTCCCATGGAAACAATGCGAGAATCTATAAATACGTAGCACGAATAAGGGCCTGTAATAAAGCTTTAGGTCGTCATTTCGAATAGTAATATTTTTTTATTTATTACTGAGACTTCAGAGAGAAATAATACCACATAAGTATCGTAGATATTATTTATTTATTGCACAACACACGCGATACTTACAAGCCGTTGCAGGTAAAAGAGAGCACAGATTATACATTACATATATCATAGACATGCCACACAACTAAATACATATAAATTTTGTTAAGGTTTCATTACGCCATAAAAATAAATGCATTTTTATTTGTAACAAACTTTATTTATGGTCACACTAGGTATACACCTCTATGGCATGATGGTAAAGCGAGTTTTGTTTACTTTACCACACTAAAAGTGGCCCAAGGAGCCTACAGAAGGTTCCAATTCAAAAATATGTAATACCAAATAAAACCAAACAAGAATCCATTGTAAATAATGAGAGTTGAACGAGATAATTGAAATGAACAATACACGAAAATTTACGACTCATGCGTACTCGAACGGTTGGCTAAATTGTAAGCGCTCGGACGGTACCCGCGAGGTCGCGAGTTCGAGTCGGTCGTTCATAAAATTTGGTTACAAATTTAATTCTCTCGATAATCCAAGAATTAGATTTAATTATACTATAATGTTGAATAAAACAATTTTTTTTTCGTACAGTTGATAAATTACTAGCATACGAGGTGGCTTTACGGATTTATTATGCGAATAAGTATAACGAGCGAGTAGCAGAACGTCTTTAAGGCCATTTATCATGAAGGCTTTTCGGGATGAAGCCCTTTATGAATCACGCAGAGATTTCATAAATAATAACTTGTCAACGAAGACCGCATTTGATGCCTAGTATCTGGGATCATTTATACGTCTAGATAGATAGTACAAGGACAGCTGTGAACACGTCGACAACACTTGAGGTTCACAGTTAACCTTCATTTTGATCAATGCACGCATACTATCACAAAGTGACATACAAATCGCGGGTGTTAGACGTTGCTTGTCACACACACTAAAGTAATAAACCTGGCCTGTTTCATCGGTTGTCTAGCAGCAAGAGGCTCTGTCTAAACGTATAAATTATCTAAGCCTAGTATATTGCAATCGTTCTAAGTATCACTATCTTGTCTTTCACGATATATCGCTGGATCTAGTCGATTGACGCACAGTTACTTTACCAGCGGCATCCTGTTCAGAGACTCCTCTGCATAGGATGCCGGCTAGATTACTACAACGCCGCCTATTTCTGAAGCAGTAATGTGTAAGCATTACTGTGTTTCGGTTTAGAGGGCGCCATAGCTAGTAAAATTACTGGGCAAATGAGAATTGGCATCTTATGTCTCAAGGTGACGAGCGCAGTTGTAGTGCCGCTCAGAATTTTTGGGTTATTCAATAATCTTGAGCGGAACTGCAGTGTAATGGGCAGGCGTATCAATTACCAACAACTGAATGTCCTGCTCGACTCGTCCCTTATTTTCAAAAAAACCTAAAGAATTTAGTTAGTTAAAGGTTTAATAATGTCTGGCTATAATCTATTAACTACCAAATGCTTAATTTTTGACTACCTACCTACCTTTATACAACTGAGCATTAAAATCTGTGAGTGAACAATAATTCACTCCCTATTTCCCCACCTAGGGTAGGATTTTTCCCAAATTTATATGGAACCAAATTTGAGGTATATAAACCCTATCCAATAAACAAATCGGACTATTCTGTAAAACGTTATGCGTGGTCAGACATCAGTGAGTGAACAATCAATCATCCCCTATTTTCTTACCCAAGTTGCAATTTTTTTTCTAAATTTTTATAAGATCAACTTCGGGGTATACCTACCCTTTCCAATTAAAATAAAATTATCAAAACCAGACTGCTCTATAAAAGGTTTTGCATAATAAAATATATAGACGTCGTCTTGAGAACTGCCTACGTCTTCTTTCGTCGATTAAAAACAAAGAAATTTGATTCGAATGTAATGAATAATTATTACTCACCCTGTAGCTTAGGGGTTTGTTTTGACACCGGCAGCCATGGTGACCGGCGACCCCAATACGACCTGGAAGAATACCAAATGTTTGTTAATAATGTTACTTCATTTCGATACTTCGGTTCGAAAGTGTAAATGGGTCCATGCGTCAACTCGATAACGAGTACTGCTTGTGGTGCCAGGTCGAGCTTATTCTATAATCGAATTATGACAGTAATCACGACCATCATGTTCACGGATCAACCTTACACAAACAATGAATTCAAGCTCTAAAGGTTGATGCATCCAATATATATGATTACTTATAATTATACTGTTTATTCTTTATTTATTTTATGGAATATATGAAATTACTAGCTGACCCGGCAAACGTTGTTTTGCCATATAAAGTATAATTCACGCGACAGTTTTATAAGTAATAAAATATTGCCTATATTATAGCCTGTACATCATTTTGTTCTATTGTCAATAGTTTTTGCAGCGCACGCAAAAATAGGTTTTCGATTTTACACCTTGTGTTACAAAATAGCAATTTTATTACGGATCCCTAATTTTGAATATAAAACATAGCCTTCCTCGATAAATGGACTACCCAACACTGAAAGAATCATTCAAATCGGACCAGTAGTACCAGAGATTAGCGCGTTCAAACAAACAAACAAACAAACAAACAAACACTGCAGCTTTATAATATTAGTATAGATTATATGCAGTATGATTCATATATTAGATGCAGCAACTTACAAAATAATTTGCCATTGAAAAATACTCTATTTGAATGAAAAGAGTGGCCGTTGAGATTCTTGTATGTTCTTCTCACGAGCTCTACTTTTTCCGAACATATTGTAAATTCAGTAATTTAAAAGAAACATTTATAGCGACGATTCAAAAGCCTTATTGAATAAAGTTTATTTGACTTTGACTTTAAAGTATAAAAATTAGTAAGTTTTATTTTTATATTATGATAAGTATGAGAAATTGTTCCATAAACGATAACCCACATTTACTACAAAGAAAGAAGTCGCTTACTGAATGCAGTTTAGTTGTTTCTTCCAATATTTTGTCATAAGTCTAGAACATTTTCGTTTCATACATTAACAACTCGAGTTGTTTTATTTTCAGAAAACTGAATTGTTACTTAGAACTGAGGTATCGATTTGGTTGGTTGCTGCTGAGATGGTAGATATGGAACAGTACGGGACCTAAAATTAACTGGAATCCATATGAAAATATTAATGAAACTAACACAATATACAAGAAAAATAATAACTAACTACCATAAACATATAAAAATATATTGATTGCACACTAATCTTACTAACATATTTACTAACACGCTAGAAAGATTTAAAAAAAATTCAAATAGAACATTATAAAATGCATACACTAAGCTAATATAATATCCATAGCAATAAAGTGATCCCTCGGGAGTTAATATTATTAGTATTCCTCTCAGTCTTACTCAAGTTTCTGTTCTAAGTTCAACTTAAAATTAAGTGCTGTCTTTTCAGCTCGTCTCAATAATTAAAGACGTAATGATTCATGAGTTTCATTTCAATTTAAGTGATTCACTGTGTCAGAAGCTTTTGTTAAGTTATTGTAGGAAAGGATGGCCGTTCACCTGACATTGCCCGGGTGTAATCCGCGAAGCGAGAACAACAGTTTAATAAATAGTGACTGGATAATGAAGCACCATTTATATATGTATATATATTTTGTTAGACGCATAGTAAGGAGACGTTGTCTTGGATAGGACGACAGGAGGCGTCATCGTGGAAGCGAAGACAAGCAGTGGTGGTTTCCGTTTCAAATATATTATAGTCAATTATTAATCATGTAATGATGGGGATAATCGCCTGTCATCAATTTATATACCATTTCTCACTGATTATTACTGACATTACTAATATTTTGATTGTCATACTAATTAAATCAAATCAAATCACTTTATTCATGTAGGACAAGGAAATGACATATGTGTCATTTCGTGTTGTTAAGTTTTCTTTTCTTTTTAAATTTATCGCCATTTCGTAAATCGTTGAGCTTTAATGAGAAGAAGTGGCAAAAAACTCATTGCCACTCTTTAAAACCAACATTTACAGCTTCATCGTTTTACAAATCATTTCAACTGCAATAATATGTAAAGTGACGCAGCATAAATACTCAAACGTCAAATAGTTAAAAATAATGAGTGCCTTACACGAGTTAATCAAAATATTAAATGTAAATAAATACTTAAAACAAGAGTACGATAGATTTGTTTATAGACCAACATGAAATCGACGACCAAAATATAACGATAATATTCAGAAAACAGATTAAATATTTAGAACAAGATAGTTGGACAACAATACTCAAGGCTTCGCGCGGAACACTCAACCGCAGAGGTTCATTATATTTCATAATGGCCGCAAATAATTGAAATCTGAATCCCAAATCCGAGCTGTTGAAATTCAAACAGAGATTGTTTAGAATATTAACAATGCTAGCTTAAGGGGAACATTTTGGTATTTTAAGCTTTTTTAATGCAAATATTTATAAGAATAACAAAAAAACATGAATATAACAGCAAAACTTAATAAGCGGCCAAGTTCGTGTTGGGTTGGTATTCAAAGGCATACATATCGTCCGGCAACATTTTAAAGTCCTTTCTAAATATTATTATACCATAACAACCATTGGCTTACAATATATTATCGTATAGACTATTAGAGTGCGCAATAGCAAGCCACTTGGTAGAAAAAAGTAAATAACATCTTCGTCAAACGACAAAATTTATAGCTGAAATAATGTCTTATAGTTGTAGTTTCGTTACTCGGAAATGTTACCCCGAAAGAACTGCTGCTATTTAGATTTCAATCAACTGTGTAAACTGTAAAGCATTAAAACTCTCGTTCCAGCATTTTGTGAGTCAACAGTTCCTGCAGATGCTTGGTGTAGAGGCGAATACGTGTCTACAACAATTAGTGAAACTTAGCGGAATAATCACCTAAAATCATCATTAATTAAATAAAATAAGCCGTTATTGCTGTTCACAAATATTATAAATGATACTTAACTAAATATAAACTTAAATCTAAATAATATGTTAGGTTAAACTGCTTGTCTTTCGACAAATGCCTCCTCTAAAGATTTCCAAGCCTCTCTGTCTTTCGCTATTTGGATCTATTAGGCCCAGCTACTCTTTTTAGTTCATCTTCCCAGCGTTTACTTTATCGCCCTTTTCTTCTACTACCATTTCTTGGATACCAGTCGGTTATTATTTTTGTCCATTTTTCTTGTTTTTCTCTTTCTGACTCCAGGACTTTATGGCGTGGGATTTTTGATCAAAAAGAGTCTAGCATCATTAATTAAAACATTTTAAATAGCAATGGATTTCCGCAAATCATATATTTTTTAAATAATTCTATCATCTTTAATCCCTACTAATATTATTAATGTGAATGTAAGTTTGTTTCTTACGCTTCCACCGAGATACCGGGATACACTACAGCTTGAAATAGCAAATAGCAAATGGCTACCTTTTATTGCAAAAAAATAAACAGTGGGGTTCAAATAGGGGATGGCATTTCATATGGAAATTCGTCATTATCGAAAATAAAGGCTCAGGCACTTGATAATAAATAATTTATAAACATTTGTTCGAAAATTTTTGAAACTTTGAACTACATGAGGATGAAATAGGAGATTTAAGTTCACAGGGAAATACTATTAAAGAGACTGTCCACAATGACAAGGGATATGCGCTCTATCATGTAAGAGCGCTGCAAGCATCGAAAAGATCAGTTTGTAGTATTATTTGAAAAGTATCCTAATAAAAAAAAATTGCCCAAAGTAACGTAAAACAAGAGAAATCAATCAGAAGATTTGCTTGAATGAGAAAGAATGAAAATGTCGGTTAGTTACTTCAAAAGGTCGTCAATAAATTAGCAAAACATTGATATTTGCCGTGACATATTGAAATGTCACAATAAGGCGCCAGGCGCGGACCTTTCCTTTGTTACTGACGAAATTTCACCGTAAAGAGAAAGTTATCACAACATAACTCGATGTAGACACGGCGATGCGTAGTTTGGTACCTGTTTATGTGTAGACATTTAACGATATTATACAACAATACACTACAATGACTGTTTGCATCTTGGTATTGAAACGAGAGTGGGTCAGGGATTGGAAATAATACTCCGCTTATAGGAACGAGTCTTTATTAGCGTTCACTTTTCTTCACTTGCAATTCGTCGGTCTGCCGCTGTTCCTCTTGTCGACGGCGGTATCTTCAACAGATCACACCGCACTGAACACTAGATCTCTTCTATCTTCTTCTCCTTCATCTTCTCCTGGTTCACTTTCCACTTTTCACTACTCCTTCTTTTCATTTTTCGTCATGTACTTTGCTGCGCGACATGAAGTTTGACGACTCTCGTCATATACTTTAAAGCGTTGCTACGCGACAGTATTATTATTAATATTATTATTGTTGGGAAGATAAGCACTTAAATCTGTCGATCTATTGGGCCCCTTCATGTGCTTGGATGCACGCCGTAGCGATGACTATTCTCATTGTGATGGGGCAGTTGGGCAACGTTTAGAGATTTTTTCCCTTGCATTTTTTTAATGAAAATAAGGGACGAGACGAACAGGATGGTAATTGATACGCTCTGCCCATAACAATGTAGTGCCACTCAAGATTATTGAAAAACCCAAAAATCCTGAACGGCACCACGCTTGCGCTCGTCATCTTGAGGCATAAGATGTTAAGTCTCGTTTGCCCAGTAATTTCACTAGCTACGGCGCCCTTCAGACCGAAACACAGTCATGTTTACACATTATTGCTTCACGGCAGAAATAGGCGCTGTTGTGGTACCCATAATCTAGCCGGCATCCTGTGCAAAGGACCCTCCCACTGGTGAGAGGTTTTACTCGGACGTACGGAACTAGTTGAATTTGTGTCAATCAGTCATAAAAATGATGTTTTCACAAAATTTCGATAACCATGAGTACACAACTATATAGTAATAGTAATTGTGCCCGCACGACCTTCATTGTGTAAACTATGAAATTTTAGTAAACAATGAAAATAACAAAAGAAAAAGTCGTTTTCGAGTAACGGTACTTTAACGAAACATTTTACGTTTCAATTGTGACAGAAATGATTTCGAAGCGATTATTATCGAAGCGAAAACGTCGGAAACGTGATCAAACCTTGAACTTACCAACACAAACACACGATTATGATCTTAATGCAGTCGTAATAGATGCTATTAAGCCTCTAGGTAAAGTTCAATGACTGGAAGCAAAAAAGAAATTATAAGGTAGCGTTTACAATGGGTGATGTGCGTGAAATGGAACTGCCGACAATCCAACCAAATTACAATATCAGTTGGAAGTCTCTTGACGCGTCATTATTTATTATAATAATATATTTGTATATTATAATTTCTTCACATACATATTTGGATGTTCTTTGGATGTTTATATGAAACATTCGGAGCGCGAATTTTTCTTAGAAACAACCTGGTCTGTGAGTTTTCAATCGAAAAAAGTTATACCTCTATGAATATTTAAAAGTCACAGAAATTAAAGGAAGAAGTGCTCACACGCATATTAAATTATTTATTCGATTCCGTCAGTATATGATAAGATGGATTCTAAATATGAAGCATTCGGAGCGCGAATTCTGTTCTATAGTGAACAGAATTCCCGCTTATCTCCGCTCAACCTATAAGGTTGTGGAAACAATTTTTTATAGATTGTACAACAGAAATATATCAATTAAGATTAATGTGTAGATATCAGAGAAATTCAAAGAAAAGTCTATACATATTATATTTTTTACCTGCATTCCATTCCATTTCATTTCTTACAATAGATAAGTTCTTGAATGATTAAATTATGCATGTTTAATTTGCCTACATATTAATGTAAATGAAATTTTAAAATGACGTAAATATTACCTTGGTAAATTCAATTCAGAAAATATAATCTGTTCGACTTACTTCATTATTTCCTTGGTCAATCAACCCTAAATCAAGCTGCACACGCTTCTCATCTTCATCGTAAATAGGGGGCTTCCGTTGATATATTGAAGGAAGAAAAGGTATTTGGAAGTAATAAATATTAACATAACAACAGTAACGCTCGTGCTTAACTCAAGGTCGCGCGTTCATGTTCATCATAACATAGTGTAAACGAGACTTTACAAACGCAAACGATAGACGCTATTGTTAGTTCCACATTTCTTAAGTCTTTTTTATAGTCGACATTGATACAGACTAGCTTCGTGTTTTAAATACAATAGGTTTTCAATATTTAGCCAAATTACAATAATTTTGTGTTACTTTGTGGATCTAAAATTGCTTGCTTATGACTTCTTACTTTGTGTTTGAAAACTATCTTATTCGCTTTCTTCTCGGCTCGAGGTCAAATTGATAATTTTGGGGGACTCACGGAAGTTTTGATACTTTTACGGATTAACTAAAATATTGATGGTTTTAAATAGTTGATAGTTATAAGGTAAATACTTAGAATAAGGATTGGTCTCCGCTGCGCTCCAACTAGATACCGCGCTACCTAAGAACAAAAAGGCTTTTTTATTACGGCACCTTTAGAGGCTTGTTGTGCGTGGCCTTCTTGACATTCAATGGCATCTTTCAAATTTTGTAACATACGCTTCGTGTTATTTTAAATTGAAATTAATAAAATACAAAATACTAACTGATGATATATGATCCCAGTGTCTTTCTTATTTCTTGTAGCATTATTTTTACAAAGTTGAACTACGCAGCCCGGCATTTAAGTTTCAATTATTAACAAAGATTAACAGAACATGCGACACGTCAATGTCACACATTGTTCGAGACTGGCTCGAGTACTGGCACTTGGGCGTAGTATTAGTTACAGCAGTTTGCGACTTATTTCTTTTACTTATAACTAGCTGACCCAGCAAACGTTGTATTGCCGATATTAAAATCGCGATACAAAAGTAACTGTTGATTGTAGATGGATGATGAATGCTGACTCATAATCAAACAAATTTAAAAAAATGTCAAAAAAATTAAAAAAAAAGTGGCGTGGACCACCCTTAACATTTAGGGGGATGAAAAAAAAATGTTGTCCGATTCTTAGACTACCCAATATGCACTCAAAATTTCATGAGAATCGGTCAAGCCGTTTCGAAGGTGTTTAACTACAAACACCGCGATATGAGAATTTTATATCTATACTAATATTATAAAGCTGCAGTGTTTGTTTGTTTGAACGCGCTAATCTCTGGTACTACTGGTCCGATTTGAATGATTCTTTCAGTGTTGGGTAGTCCATTTATCGAGGAAGGCTATAGGCTATGTTTTTTTTTTTTCAAAATTAGGGGTCCGTAACAAAATTGCTATTTTGTAACACAAGGTGTAAAATCGAAAACCTATTTTTGCGTGCGCTGCAAAAACTATTGACAATAGAACAAAATGATGTACAGGCTATAATATAGGCAATATTTTATTACTTATAAAACTATCGCGTGAATTATACTTTATATGGCAAAACAACGTTTGCCGGGTCAGCTAGTTTTACAATAAATTACCAAAGAGTGTATCTGAATTATCAATAAATAAATTTAGATATTCAAATTATTTGATGACTGATGAGACGATTAGTCTTGTGCCAGATTTTGGCGACTCAACATGTCCTGAAGATGCCCGTGTCGAATTGTTGAAAGACAAATATTGGCGGAATTAACACTAAAGAAAACTCAAATCATTTGAATAATTATGGATTTCCGCAAAGTAACGCCTACTTACTTATTATACTATTACAGACTTATGTCGAAGGCTTATTACAGTATTGAAGATTACGTAAACAATTGTAATATGTACATTGATATGGAATTGAATAGTTTTATAGTTCTTTTTTTATGGATTTTATGGTTCAGCCTTCTATTGTTTTACTGGATTGCATTATTTTAAAAATAAGAATAAGAATAATTTATTTAAATTGATCTTTTTACATAAATTACATTAACTTTAAATATTTTACAAGCTTATATATAAGTATGACTAAATTATGATTGCCATTGAATCACCACACTAGTCGGAGACTGTATCATGGGATCAAATAAAGATATGATTAACAGTAAACCATTATCATCATTGGCATTACTATTACAAATTTTGAAGACACTATATACAACTGTAAAATAATAATTTAATTAAAAAAAACTACAAATTTATCAATACTAAATTTAAAAGAAAATAAAATAAAATTAAAGTAACAACATGTGTGTGTATGTGTGTGTGTGTGTGTGTAAGTTTATGTGTGTGTGTGTGTGTGTTTATGTGTATGTGTGTGCAAAATTAAATACAAGGTATCAAAATATTTTCAGTTTTTTCATAATCTAATTCTCCTAGGTATTTACTGATTTTTATTTTCATATTTTTTGTACTTAAGTCTAATATACCACCATGTTTATGCATAAAATATGTTTAAACTTTTGTCTAATTAATATGTATGTATCTGAATTGTATTTTTGTGATTGACGTTGACGAGCAATCTTTTGATTTAATTTCAATAAAATATTTTTGACTTTTGACTTTATACTATAGGCATTTAGTAATTGACGTTTGTGTAATATGTTGCATCACTTTGCATATATTGTTATTGAAATGATTTGTAAAATTAATTTGAAAATAATAATCTGTAATATCATTCAGTTTTGAAAAGAGCAACCTTAGAGCTTCTTCCTCGTTCTTCTCTATTCCGTTCCCAATATTCAGTCTATCTCTTACTTGAGATAAAAATCGTAACTATCGTTGACATTTCTGTCCCAATAAACATATCTACGGTAATTCACCTTATCCGTACACGCTGTCTGTCCATGGGACGACGTATAGCTTACCAGCGATAGAAGTTTGTATGGAAATTGCAATTCATGCGTCTCAATATAAGGCGAAATAATAAGAATGACTTATCGAGTATATTGGGACAGCTACAGATTGTATCTTCGGGAGCTCGGCATCAAACAGAGACTGTCTACTACCGTACAAGCTCGCATTCTCACTTTCTTCGGGAATGTATCGCGACATGGAAGCGACTCCATAGAACGCTTAATAGTCCAGGGTAAAGTCGAGGGCACTAGACCACGAGGCAGGTCCCCGATGAGGTGGACGGACCAAGTGAGGCAAGCTGTCGACGGTACTCTGCATGAATGCACGAGAAGAGCGGCAGTTCGCGACGAGTGGCGTCACATTGTGAAACAGGCCACTAACCTCGACGTGACGACCGCGACCACTCTGACAAGAGTGTAACGCCGGAGAAGAAGACAGATTATTGACAGCTAATTACTGACAGTCGAAGGTAGTAATTTTTCTCTATCTGAAGATAGTATATTGGGAACCGCCGTAAGTAAATATGCCTTCCGAACGAGCTGTAAGAAAAAAATGACACATTTCAAGTGTAATGCAATTTACCTACGAAATAAAAGTAATTTTGTTTGTTTTGTTTAATAATTGTTCTGGCTAACTATTGGATTAGGTCGTGTTAGTGTGAGTTTTGTGTGGCGATGAATATGCTGTTATAACATGATCCCAGAAAATTAAAACAAATATTATGTTATGAAATTCAAAAGAATTGTTAAAAGACGTTAGTAGACGAATTGTTCGAAGACATATTAATCTTCTATTAACAATAATTCATGATAATATAAAAAATTCAAATAAAAAAGACTATTTTTCAAAAAATTAATCTATCGAGATTTTTTTTCGTTATTGTGTTTTCGAAACTGCGATAATTTAGATAAAGAAATGAAGATAAAGATGTCAAAAAATTGGAACCGCAGTATTTGTAGAAGTAGATTTTCAAAAATGTTACTTTTTAGGACTATAGCGCCTTAAGTAACGTGTACCTATGATACCAGAGACTGGAAATGGAACAACCGCCGACAAGGTATATTATATAGTAATTTTTAAAGGCATAAAAGGCATTTATTTTCTCAAAATTGATGATTTCTTTAGAATTATTTTTGATGTCATTTCTAATATACTAGATACTACTATTGCTTCGGAAACAAATGGCGCTCTGCGAGAGAAGAAGAGGCGCAAGAAACTCTCGCAGCATTATTTTTTTGCGCTCTTATTTTTGACGTTCAATAAGTTCAAAATAGGATATCAAGTATCCTATTTTAAATAAAAATATTTGGAAAGGTATTATTATAAAACGTAGATCACACCGTACGCTGGTTTTGTGCATAGTAGGGAAATATAGATTGTTGAATGAACAAACGAATTTAGTCCCATTATCTTTGTTACGTGTCTCTTTCGGGGGTAATACGTCACAACAGCCGACCAATCACAGCGCGTCATTTCATGGGACGAGGGTATAAAACAGCGGCTTCCGGCTCATTTGATAACATCCCAGCGGAAACTCCATAGGGAGTGCCGCTTGCGCCTCTCTCTCCCCAAGAGAAGGTCGCCTTCGATGTAGGCTTAGAGGGCACCTGCCCAAAGCCAACTGCAGGTGGTGTTTAGTGGGTAGGCACCTAGGTTTTCACGTGAGTCCCACATAACCAACGCAGACTTAGGCTGCGTTGGTATGCATGAGCATTCACCACCTCCCTCCCGTCGTTATCCCGGAGGGTAGCCCATTCCCTTGCTTGGGCGCAAAAAAAAAAAAACTCATTTGATTCAGTCTCGTGCGAGATTTTGGCGAGACAACACGTCCTGAGGATGCCTCGTGTATGGGCGAAACACGTGTCGAATTGTTTTAAACAGAAATATTGGCGGAATTAACACTAAAGAAAACTTAAATCATTTGTATAATTATGGATGTCCGCAAAGTGACGCCTAATTCAATAAATTTTCGGAAATATACAAATTAAATTTGTAATCAAAATTTATAAATGATGCTGGACACGAAGCCGCCACCTCTCGGGGTTTATCCGAGCGTTATTACCAACAAGCCAACCATTCGAGTGACGCATGGATCGTAAATCTTGGTATGTCTTGTTCTCAGTGCGGGACTCGAACCCGCGATCTCTCCGGTTCTGTCAAGAGCGACATCTCAAGTCAATTTCCTAATATGCAATTATTAGGGTTGAGCACGTTATCAACTGTTGGCCCAGTGGAAGAGCGCTCGCACGTTACCCGAGAGATCTCGGGTTCGAGTTCAGCATCGTTCATAAATTTTGTTTACAAATTTAATTAAATTAATCCGTTTTTACCTTTAATTAGTGCCTAGGTAATCTGGATCTTTGAACTGCTGTTGTGTATATATATGTATATATAGTTTTATGTAGTAATTAGCTATGACCAGTTTAAACTAGTAATTTATAACCTTTAATGTAAATATTTCCTAAGTGTTATTGTAATGTAAGTTTTTCAATTCGTAATAAAAAAATAAAGATTGGTAACAGCATGGTTCTTATACAACCATATCAGTGCAACACCAACAAAATTATTAAATCGTTCCTATTTCTATTTACTGGTGTTTGTCGGCATATCAGGGAACTGTAGTCTCTACAAATAGATCGCGAGACGCCGCCGTCTCTGAAGGAACGTCGGACATTCCCAAGAGAACCCACTTATAAATAGCACACACTCAATAAAGTAATATACAGATAATATAATATACTAGTATATAACCATACACTTACAATATCCTATTTTTAACCAACTTCAAAAAGGGAGGAGGTTCTCAATTGGTCGGAATGTTTTTTTTTTTATGTTTGCTACCTCAAAACATTCGACTGGGTGAACCTTTTGATATTTTTTTTTTATTTGAAAGCTGGTGGTGGCTTCCCGTGTGGTCCCATTGTATTTTGGTCCAGATCTGACAATGACATCCATAAGAAAACCATAAAAGTCTTCAATTTGCTATAGGTACATACGTATCGCAAAGCTGATGATATATTTACGAAGAACTCAATATCGCGCCAACCCATTTCGATGATTCTTTTTTTCTTGTAAAGAATATACTCCAAAGATAGTTTGGTGAGAGTTTGGTTAGGTCCTGATCACGTAATCCATGACAAACTAACGGAACTCTTCAATTCTAAGGAGCAAATTAACGATACTCGGCTGAATCTTTTTTATGCTATCTGGATATTTAAGTCATCTACCATACCTTAGTTATGGTCAAGTAATTGTCGTAGTCGAATATGATGATCAATGGGACTCCTTCAGTACTTACAGTAAGGGTGCGATCTGTGGTAGAATTGATTTGATGAAAATGCTAATGAGTTTTCTTTAGTGTTATTTCCGCCAATATTTTTTACCTATTCTGTCGCCGTAACTGTATAATAATAATGAAATATATTTTGACATGTTTTGTTGCAATCAAGATTGAAGAAAACAGTGCAGTTTTTATCATTAAAATCTCATGTCGTGACTCTGAAATGCAGTCTAATTCCCACGCGATGAAACCACAAATAAAGCAACATTATATTGTGTTCATTATATTTATTATAATGTCGAAAGCATCAACATTACATTATGTTAATGTAGACTGTACAGTGATGGTTGTTACGATGTTTCTCAAGGTCATGGCAATTTTATTACTCCAATAGGTGGGAGGCTCCTTTGCACAGGATGCCGGTTAGATTATGGGTACCACAACGGCGCCTATTTCTGCCGTGAAGCAGTACTGTGTAAGCATTACTGTGTTTCGGTCTGAAGGGCGCCGTAGCTAGTGAAATTACTGGGCAAATGAGACTTAATATCTTGTCTAAAGGTGACAGGCGCAGTTGTAGTGCCGCTCAGAATTTTTGGGGGTTTCAAGAATCCTAAGCGGCACTGCATTGTAATGGGCAGGGCGTATCAATTAGTCAACACACAAAAAGTTGTCCCTTATTTTCATAAAAAAAAAAGGTTTTACTTCTTAAAGATTGGTCTCCGCTTCGCTACAACTAGATACCAGCCAGTTGCGGGCCACACACATGTTGTGTTAAACTTTGCTAATAACTGAAATTAATTCCGGGTTGCGTGGTGAAACTTGATAAAAATAATACTACAAGAAATAAGAAAGATACTGGGATCACATATCGTCAGTGAGTATTGTGTATTTTATTAATTTCAATGTAAAATAACACGAAGGCGTATAATAGTTACAAAATTTGAAAGATTCCTTTAAGTGTCAAGATACCACGCACACAAGCATCTTAAAAAATAGCCAAGACACACTACAATATAAAGTTGCCGTAAAAAAGCTATTGTTCTTAGGTAGTGCAGTATCTAGTTGGAGCGCGGCGGAGACCAATCTTTAATCTAAGTTTCACTTGTTCCTTTTTGTTTGTTACACCATGAAGTACGTAAGTAAATTTAAAATATTGTAATAGACAAGAATATCTTTCGTTGAAGCGTTTGGCAAGTCAACAGTTCCCGAAGATGCCTCCGAACACGTATTGATGTGTTTTCCTAAAACTTATAGCGGAATTAACAATAAAGATGGGTGGTTAGTAGCTTTAACTTTCAACTTCCGTTTCCGTTTTTCCAACGTAGGTACGTGGGAATTATCTATCCCGGTAATGTTATCTTATGATTTAAAAGTGAATGATGAACAAAGAGTGAACAAATATATTAAAACAGACAAAAATCCATGTTCTATTTATTCTTGTATTGTACATTAAATACCATAACAATTGAATTTTGTAGGATAATAGAGTGAAATGTCAAACGTTGACTTGAGCTTGTTTATTAAGCTATTGCATAGCTTCTATCGCGAGCCTTGAGCGTGGAGACCGAATCCAGAAATTCCGTAACGAAAATAACCTAACACTTTCTTACTAGATGTATATAGATATTTCGGCACACTTTTACAGTTGCCGTGGAACAGCGGTTATCACATATGCACGTTTTGCAGAAGGTCCCAGGTTCGAGCCTGGGGTAAATCTTGATTTTTTATCACGTTTTTTTTAATTTTAATTAATTATTTTTATTATTTAAATTAATTTTATTAAAAAAAATACTGCATAAATGAAATAAATAAATAATTATAATTGCATAAGTTGATAAAAAATGCTATGCAATAGCTTCACCGCGGCAGTCCCCGAGTGCCACACGTCTTTTTTTTTATTTGTCTTCTAAGTGACAAGTGACATCTCTGCTCTGACAAATGTTATTCTTAGTTTAACCGCGTATTTAATCGCTAAACGTGGCTGACTCCTTACGACTTGACAATCAAAATCAGTTACAGTAACAATAGAATCGCTTTTTTCTGTCTTGCTCTATCTACACTTTGTTCGTCTATACGCTAGTCACTATACTAGCGGTGTGTGCTACCCCGGGGCATAAAACAATAGGGAAGTCCCAGGCCCAAGGGTGTCGTAAGAGGTGAATGAGGTCGTTTGCCAGTGGGAGGCTCCTTTGCACAGGTGCTGGGTTGATTATGGGAAACACAACGGCACCTTCTGCCATGGAGCAGTAATTTGTGAATATTATTGTTTTTGTAAAGTATAACATTTGACATTAATAATAAACAAAAATAAGTGCAATTTCTTTAACCTATATGAATAAAGTTTTATTCAATTGATTTGAATTTAAATACAATGCGGGTGAAGTAATGGAAAGAAGCTAGCATAGAAAGTCGCTAAGACTATAAATATAGACTGTCACATTCCGGGGCTAAAATAACCTGCCCGACATTAACTTGACGACTTCGTGGAGACACAACAAGTGTGTTCTTATGTGAGTAGTAATAGCCTAAACACACGGTCGTATTTGGTCTCCCCGACACTAACTTGCCGACTTCGTGGATACACAATAAGTGTGTTCTTATGTGAGTAGTAATAGCCTAAACACACGGTCGGATTTGGTTGCTCCGACACTAACTTGGCGACTTCGTGGAGACACAACAAGTGTGTTCTTATGTGAGTAGTAATAGCCTACACACACGGTCGTATTTGGTCTCCCCGACACTAACTTGCCGACTTCGTGGATACACAATAAGTGTGTTCTTATGTGAGTAGTAATAGCCTAAACACACGGTCGTATTTGGTCTCCCCGACACTAACTTGCCGACTTCGTGGATACACAATAAGTGTGTTCTTATGTGAGTAGTAATAGCCTAAACACACGGTCGGGTTTGGTTGCTCCGACACTAACTTGGCGACTTCGTGGAGACACAACAAGTGTGTTCTTATGTGAGTAGTAATAGGCTAAACACATGGTCGTATTTGGTTACCCCGACACTAAATTGCCGACTTCTGACTGCCGAAATGGTACGATAGGATAGATGGTAAACGTCATCAGATAATCAGAAAAACCATCCATCACATGTTCTTTAGAAATTATGGATGGGCATTAAACAAAAAAAGGATATGCTCTCCATACATACGAAATATACGGCGGGACCCGAGGTATATTTATATATAGTATTGATAGACTCAAACGCACTCAGAGAAACAAACAATTTTTATGAAAATCTTCAATTCTGGTAGAGAGCAGAGCAATGCAATCAATTACTCTAGGTGAACCGCTTTTGCCCCCTTCCACAAAAAAGGTAACAACCTGGCAACTATATTAAGGCCAAGGAGACCAGATAAAGAACGTAAACAACGTTTCAGGGGTTCAAAACATTATTATTTGTATATATTATGTACAAATTATGGATTCCCTATTCTAATCGCTGTTATCGGTAAAGACAAAGATGATTCGTCGAAAGAGTCCGAATCAGCCGTATCTATGACAATATAACTCAGTAACGGTCCGTTTGTTTACATTCCTTATCTCCTCTCGTTGGCCTTAGTATAGAATATATTAACGATTGCCTTATATTACAAGCATAATCACAGGATATTGATGTAAGAAAATTTCGCTTAAATTAGAAAGCTTAAGAGACTAGCCGAGCTCAGTTTCAAGTGATATTTGATCCTTCTCGATCGAGCTTCCCGCTGCATTATATACCTACCTCTTAGCGTTTACTGACTGTGCAATTCGATACTTACATAACAATTCCTTCTCACAAAACCATCGCACGGAAACCGGCGAAAAATTCGGTTTTCTATAAACTGTATTCTCATTAAGACATTATTGTCACCATTAAAAATTAATATATTTAGATATAATTATGTTACTATCAACTACAGTCATCTAAATAAGACTAGTGACAAATTAAATACTTTTTTTTGGTTTCATAAACATCGACAATTTCAGTGGGTGGAAAAGTTCTACTTTCCTCCCGGAAAACAGAGCAGATAAGCGAACTTTCGGAGGCGTAGTAAAACAAAGTTCTGGGAAATACATAGAATATATAGAATTATTTTATAACACGTAATGTACTAGGATCACATAACTGCCAGATAGTAGTCACGTGAATTCCAATAATTAGAAGATGTGCGTTAACTCGGTCACGTTTTGTGGATAAATTGTTTAATGATACTGAACAATTACTTTGAACAGTTGCATTGTTATATCAACAATGTTCAGATGATAAACTACGAAAAAGACTATCTTATGATTGTGTTCAATCAATCACGAAGAAATATTTGTGATAAATGTAAGTGTAATTAGCTATTATTCTTATCTCAAAAGCGATCGAAATATATGTTATTTTTATCGTAGAGTCGTTATTTCTAAGTCTTATTTCTTAAGAAACCAACTTTTATTTAAATTAACTAGTTTTTTTTGACACACAATATAATATAATATCTTTCATGACAATATAACTTTATGTGATCCATACCATCAAGTATGTATGCTCGTTTGTCCTCCTCTTCCATAAAAAATGACAGGTTCCACTCCGGGAGTGCCGGCAGAAGTGACAACTTGAACATGAACTATGTGCATTTTTGAATATTATGGAATGGTTAGGAAATAATTTAGCACGAATTGTTTTATTTATCAGTATTAAAGTTCTAGCATTTATGTGGTTAAACACAATATTCACTTAAGTATTGCGCTATCGTACACAAAAATGACAATCTATATTTCATAAAAAATTCAGGAATATTACAATTATTTTATATTAAAAAGTTTATGTGTCAGAAAAATCAACTTTCATCCATAATAAAATGTAAAAAAAATTTCATGACTGAGATTTAATCCCTCGTCCCCGCGATGTTTCGGATTCGAAATCACAATGAATCAACCACTGGTCCAGTAACCGCATGATTATGACATCACTAACTTGATTTAGCCGAACTATAATTGGTTGAAGCATAAATCCTTCATCCATATTTTCAACGACTGTCTTACGAATTTTCAATCAGGCCACTTGTCCTGACGCGAGTTTAACATTTTATACCCATCCCAAGAAAAGTGCTCAAGCCGCTATAGAAGTTTTCACTTTAAAATAAATACTTTTCTTCGACATAAGCAGCATTCCAAATCGTTACTTATAACATAGATATTGATTCAAAATAGTCTCTAGTAACTATTATTGAACACGATATTTAAACATTTGGATCCTTTTGGGGACTCACTCACATTCCGAAGTGAACTTTTAAGTGATAAATTAAATAATTTGTAATATAAACAAAATATATTTAACTGATTTCAATAGAGCGAACTACCTGTGACATAAAAAAGTTAATATGTTTTTTAAATTATGTATAAGTACTTCATTTAATTATACCATATAAATATATGTAAGCTTCATAATAATTGCATGTTGTATCTGCCTTAAAAGATAATGCATTTAGAATTAACTTTAGATTAAATATTTTACTGTTGCTTGAATTAATATAATTATTACTGGTGGATTGAATAAATTGCTTGTAACTAATTCTAGTAGGCTTCATAAGATACATAATAGCTTTAAGGGTAAATGTATACACTTCTATAATAAAGTCTCAGCCACTGTTCAGGCATTATCTATAAATAAATTTAAATGTTTTATAAAAAAAATGGCTCTGTCGTAAATCCTATTACTCCACTGCTGAATATCTAAATGATCGGACAGCCTGGGACTAGATTGTGATTATTTTATAGCGATAGAAATGACTGTACAATATTGTATATTTTTATTGAAATGAGCGCAAAAAAAGAATGCTGGGAGAGTTTCTTGCGCCGCTTCTTCTCTCTCAGAGCGCCATTTGTTTCCGAAGCGGTAGTAGTACCTAGTAGTATAAGAAATGACATCAAAAAGAATTCTAAAGGAATCAATTTTGAGAAAATAAATGCCTTTTATGCCTTTTTTATGCCTTTTTAAATAAATAAAAAACATTATTTGAGTAAAGTTATACCGGAGCGTAGTGAGTAAGCCATTAGTAACTAATACTCAACTTGAACACTTGATAAATCAATAATGAACTTGCACTGCACGGGTTCATGTGAGTCATCGAACTAACAACTCCAACACTACTTTATATAATGTTCACCTGAATTTAGAATTAATCATACTACTTACGGGTCACATTGCCAAACGTGGGCATATACAATTGCGACCTCTATCAAAAAATACCTACTTTGAGTCATTTTGGGACAACCTGTATAGCCGAGTGGTTAGCGATCCTACCTACTAAGCTAGAGGTCCCAGGTTCGAATCGCGGTAGGTGCAAGCATTTATATGATGAATATAGAAGTTTGTTTCCGAGTCATGGATGTTTAAATGTATGTTCAAGTAAGTATATTGTATTAAATATATCATTGTCTTGTAACCCATAACACAGGCTATATATGCTCAACTTGGGGCAAGATAATTTCTGTAAAAAGTGTGTCAATATCAATATTAATGTTTTACAATTATTGTGGGTTCTATCCACAAAGACATCTTCACAGTGTGTTTGATCATGAACAGTTGAACAGTAATAGTGTGAAAGCAAAACAAACAAACGAAGATTCGTACAATATTGGGAAGAAACATTAAGTTAGGCCTTTCTTAGATTTCAGAATTCTATTTATTTATTTATTATATACGGGCGAACCCTTTTTACAATATTAAAACTATGAAACTGATACAATATTTACTTAACTAACAAATAATAATATTTAACTAACTAATCAACACATCTTAATTTCTAATTATAAATAAACATGGTTTTAGTGTGTCTTGTCATTTTTTTTTTAATTTTTTTTTTCTTCTATAAAAAAAACTATTCTATTACAAATTATTCTATTAATATTTCAACTACTGAACTCAATAACTTTTGTTTTATATTCATTTACATTTACTTTTTTGAGTTACTTGTGTAAGGCATTGACTAGTTGACGTTTGAGTATGTTTGTTGCATCATTTTACATATTATATTGTAATTGAAATGATTTGTAAAGCAATGAAAATGTAAATCATGATTTAAAAGATTGGCAATGAGTGTCTTCCTACTGCTTCTCATCAGCTAAACCATTTACGAAATAGTAGTAGATTCAATGAGAAAAAAAAATCTTTTTGTTTTGGCATTCATATACATATATATTCAATAAAGTGATTTTGTATTGATTTTGTAATAATAATCTATCTTAATATATATATTTCTTATGTGCGTGTGTATGTCACTGAACTCCACCTAGACGGCTGGACCGATTTTGATGAAATTTTTTGTGTGAGTTCAAGGGGATTCGAGGATGGTTTAGATTCACAATTGAACCATCTCCTAAACGGCTGGACCGATCTTGATGATATTTTTGTGTGTTCCAGTGAATTTGAGATTGGTGTGTGTCTTCAGGTGGATTCGAGAATGGTTTAGATTCACAATTAAACTACCTCCTAAGCGGCTGGACCGATTTTGATGATTTTTTTGTTTGTTTCAGTGAATTTGAGATTGGTTTAGATAATCAATTTTGTCCATATTATATAATTCTCCTGCTAATGTGTATGTTAGTGAACACCTCCTAACGGCGGGACCGATTTTTCAAATTTAAAACGTGTGTACAGGAAAACGTCTGTTGGGTCCACTAGTCTTTATATATAAATGAATTGCTGTTCGTTAGTCTCGCTAAAACTCGAGAACGGCTGGACCGGTTTGGCTAATTTTGGTCTTGAATTATTTGTGGAAGTCCAGGGAAGGTTTAAAAGGTGAATAAATAGGAAAATGCTGCTAAAATAAATAAAAACAACAAATTTGTTTTTCCTTTGATGTGTCCATACATAATTTCTATGAGAGAATTTATTGACGCACGGTTTGACAGTTCTGCTGTGAAACAATTTCACTACGACAGCAGGGTGCATATTTTACGAAGTAATTTTTGATGTTATGATATATTATTGACAAATTCATATAAAAACATTATTTTATTTATTATATACAGAACGATGCCTGTCGGGTCAGCTAGTAATATATAAAAATTAATTGCTGTTCGTTAGTCTCGCTAAAACCCGAGAACGGCTGGACCTTTTTGGCTAATTTTGGTCTTGAATTATTTGTGGAAGACCAGAGAAGGTTTAAAAGGGGAATAAATATGAAAATGCTCGGAACCAAATAAAAACAACAAGGAGGTACGAAATAAGCTTAATTTTAGATAACTATAGTTGGTAGATTTAGGGCCGATTTTTCAATCTTCAGTTAAACAACTAGATAAGAGAAATTCGACAGATAGCGCAATTTCGAATTTTTCAACTTTCAGATAGAAGTTATCGAACGAATTAAGACTATATCGGGTGATTATATTTATCGGCCCATTTGGGAGCCGGTTAAGAGCTATCGGTGGGATAATTAGGACGTGTTTTTAAGTTTTTTAGGCTGTATGTGTAGAAAAGTCATTCTCTAGTTATAAGTGTATTATCTATGCTCATTTCAAAAGATCTAATGATCTAATAACTATCATCTTTTGACGACTAAACATAAATTGAAATAAACTGAACAAATAAACGACTGAATTAGAGGTTTGTTGTTATTAATTGTTGTGATAAATGTCTAATGTCAAACAAGCATCCTTTCTCTGTCTTATACGTTAAATACTATATATGTCCATATCGCTTGCACATATGAAGTGTGAAGTTGCTTCGACAATACCACAGACAACTATTCTTTGGATAAAAAGCGATTGAAAAATTCAAAACTTTTAATCGTTAGATAAAGAGTAAGTTAATTTTATTCTCTCGATAGTTATCTGGTGATTTATCTGAGGATTGAAAAATCGGCCCTAACTACAGTTGTTAACTATCTTACAGATTATTTTTATGTAATGTATGTTTTAATCTTAAGTCGACATCTATTTTTCATTTACCCCAAAAATTTTAAATATTGTTTCTTTTTTCTTATTACTTTATATGGCAATACAGCGTTTGCTGGGTCAGCTAGTGTATGATAATAATGTAACCTGTTATAACTGAAAGGTGGATGTAAAATAACCATAACACAATAATTAGGGTTAAAATATTTAATACAACGTTACTAACAGATGACAAAGATTTAGCCCAACGCTAATTAAATAAATCAAAAGCGTCAGCTGTCGAAACCGTTTCACACTTCACAAAATCTACTTAACCTAAAACTTCACAATGCCTCAAGATGTCAACATCTTGAACAAGAATGACTTCATATTGTTACTTCTATTAACAGAATACAATTGGAAACTTCATAACAAAACATTTGTCAAAACAAAGCATGGTTTATCATAATTCCTCATTAACAATTGCTAAGCCTATTTCGAAATACGCCACACCTAGGTCGCCCACACGTGGGTTGATCACAACTTACTTCCCAAATGCCAATTATCGTATCTAAATATATTTTACTTGCCATAAGACTGGACATTATATGATTGCTTTTTGTTTAAACGCTTTTTTTATGGAATAGGAGGACAAGCGAGCGTACGGGTCACCTGGTGTTAAGTGATCACCGACGTATTCTCTTGCAACACCAGAGGAATCACAAGAGCGTTGCCGGCCTTTAAGGAAGGTGAACGCGCTTTTTTTGAAGGTATCCATGTCGTATCGTCCCGGAAACACCGCACAAGGAAGCTCATTCCACAGCTTTGTAGTACGAGGAAGATAGCTCCTTGAAAACCGCACTGTGGAGGACCGCCACACATCTAGATGGTGGGAATGATATCCTAACTTGTGGCGTGTCATGCGAAGGTGGAATTCCGCCTGGCCTGGGGATGGCCTCCGGTCCTCGACACTAACCTATGCGAAACATAGCGGCGCTAGGCCGCTACTTCACGCCGTTATTCTGTGCGAGTGTTGTAAGTAACCTAGACGAGTCTGGCCCGATTGTGCTGACGTCATAAGACGGCAGCGTGACTCTACAACTTTCAAAAAGCCCGTAGTCGCCTCTTACGACACCCTAGGGCCTGGGACTACCCTATTCTTTTTACGCCCCGGGGAAGCACAGGGCAAAACGCTTCAAACATATCTGTTGGCTAGGAATAAGATCGGGGGAACAATTGCCAAAGAGTCTTCATCGTCATCATCATCATCAGCTGGAAGACGTCCACTGATACACAAAGACCTCCCCCAAAGATTTCCACGACGATCGGTCCTGCGCTGCCCTCATCCAACGTCGGTCCATCTTGTGGGGGGCCTACCAACATTGCGTCTTCCGGTACGTGTCCGCCATTCGAGGACTTTACTGCGCCAACGACCATCCGTCCATCGAACGTCGTCGGTAACCTTATATAGCCCTCTCCATTGCCTTCTGAGCGACCATGAGCTTTATCATATGACAAAGAGTCAATGAAACAAAATATAATTAGTCTATAACAATATCTACGCTAAAAATCCGAATCGCACGCAAGCCATCGCGATTCCCGATGCCTGCAGTAGTTTTTGCGTTTTGTCGCCTCAAGGAAAATCAGTTTTCACTTTATATTGGTAATAAATAATATTATACTCAAGACTACAATATATTCACAAATTTGTTATAGTAGGTAATCAAATGCTTACAAAATGTTCTCGTTAAAATTATCGCAGCAATAAGAAAAACAAATTATTGAAAATACTACTAAAATAAATACAACATTTTTATTTCCTGGAATAGTTTTGTTGCATAATTCTTAAATCAAATATATTGAATTGTGTAATATACATAGACTAGACTTCACACGACTAACTAATTTTTTTTAAATTAAATAAATACCTTTATAAACAATTTGTTATGTTTTTAAAGAAAAATTTAAAACAACAAAATTTTATTAACGATGCGGGCCCCATCCTGAGAGTTGAACAAAGCATACAAGAATTTATAGCGAGGTGTTACTCGAACGGTTAGCTCAGTTGGTTAGAGCACCGGCACGGAACGCCGGAGGTCGTGGGTTCGAGTCCCGCAACGTTCATAAAATTTTGTTGTTTTTCAAATTTTATTTGTGAAATACACTTTTAACTTATTCACATATCTTACCTAACTTTAACAGTTTGTATATGATAACGAGTTTGTCCCAATTTTAAAAGACGAAGGAAAAATCAGCACAAACTTTTTCAATTAGTCGAATAAATACTTACTTTAATGAAACTTCGATTTTATTTGAAACTTTTAAAAATGCTTCAGTTTAATGCTAAAGTTTCACCTTTTTTTGGCATTTCCATTACATGAACCAAATATTTTAATGGTTTCAACACAGTTATTTCGCCACGTGGTCATCTGAAGGCAAAACCAAATTGGCATCTAAGAAACTGGGCGTCACAAATAGAGCCCCACATTCTAGCGCTTTACAAAGTGCAGGTCCGGCCACACATGGAGTATTGCTGTCATCTATGGTCAGTGCTTTGTGAACGGCTGGATCACTTGGCGTTGCGTAGAGACATCGCTTCATTGTGTGTCTTCTACCGCATTTATCACGGGGAGTGTTCCGAAGATTTGTTTTACCTGCTTCCTGCTGCCGAATTACATCTTCGCACGACCCGATACAAGTTAGGATAACATCCCCACCATATGAATGTGTGGCGGTCCTCTACAATGCGGTTTTCAAGGAGATTTCTTCCACGTACTACAAAACTGTGGAATGAGCTTCCTTGTGCGGTGTTTCCGGGACTGTTCTGTTATCCCTACATCATACTACATGTTTTTTTATGAAAATAAGGGACGAGACGAGCAGGATGTTCAGCTGATGGTATTTAATACGCCCTGCCCATTACAATGCAGTACCGCTCAAGATTATTGAAAAACCCAAAATTTCGGCACTACAACTGCGCTCGTCACCTTGAAACAAAAGATGTCAAGTCTCATTACCCGAGCAATTTCACTAGCTACGGCGCCCTTCAGACCGAAACTCAGTAATGCTTTCAAATTACTGCTTCACGGCAGAAATAGGCGCCGTTGTGGTAACCATAATCTAACCGGCATCCGTTGTAAAGGAGCCTCCCACTGCTTTCTCTCAAAAATGAGGATGAAATACTCTCTTGTATTTTTCACTCATTTACAAAAATCACTTGATATGAATAACATTCGATTTTTTTCGACCGAATAACTCAAAGAATTCGCAACAATCTGGCCTTGGTCACATTTTGATGCATTTAAGAGTTCGGAACCCGAATGGTATCAATATGGCTCGGGTGTCCGTAAGTCCTTCTGTCTGTCATCGAGGTGTCTCATAACCGCTAAATTAGAAATCAGAGTATGTTTGACTATAACTACCGCTATAACCAGAAGTAATAAATCCAAGTTAGCTAATTTGAAAGTTACTAATTTAACATATTGTTGTAGAACCCTCTCTGATGTTTAAAGTGAACACTTCTTTAGGAGCCGTGGGCATTTTTTTCAGATAATCGCAAGAGTAGAGGCGATGCCTATACTCCTCCCTGCGTCGTAATCCTCAGTACTGAGGGTCGTGACCACCCTTCTGTATCACTCTCTCACGTATGATCGCTCTCCATCTATTCCTGTCTCTGGCGGCGTGAAAGGCATTGTGAACCGTAGAGTCGAGGGCGGAGCGGATCTGGTCGGACCATCGTGTTGGACTGCGTCCACGAGGCCTCTTCCCATCTATTTTGCCCACCACAATGAGCCTCTCATGGTTTCCATCGTCCTTCCTTGCGATGTGACCAAAGTATTCTAAAACTCTGCGTAGACATTCGGATGCCTATACAAATAATATAAAAACTTTCTAACTTTGTTCCATTTTTGAAATGGCAACACATTTCTAGTTCTTTTACATAATATGTTCGTATTTTATATTATTACGTCGAGATTCTAAAGCGCGTTTTATGCCACATAACGTTTGTAACGGCACAAAGGCTTTCTCACGATATTATCGGGAAAGGTTCTTTATTTGGCGCATGACGGTATACGATGCCCACACAGATTGGTACCTATGATGAAATGGGTGATTTAACTCCTACACACCTTTTAAGAAATGTCCCTTAAATGGCGCCCTAAAAAGGAATTGTATAAAAATCTTTTAACAAGTAATCAAGTGGATAATTTTATTTTTTACTCCAACGATTCAGAAAATTTTCGTAATTTGTGTGGGTTTTATGAGAAATTTTATCAAAATATAATAGATTACCTGATACCCTGCGACATCATCCGCGTACACATAGGACTGAGCACTTAAATATATGTTTTCTACAAAGTCGTAGTACATTATTTTATTCTATAATCAATACTTAACACATTGGGTTACATTATTGGAGTTTCAGTAAATAATAACAAAGCCTATATCACCGGGGCTTCCCAACAGTGAAAGAATTTTTCAAATGGGTTCAGTAGTTTCGTTGCAAATAGAATGCAAACAAACATTCAAATGTTACGTCTTTATAATATTAGTATAGATAGGAATAAAAATTTGCTCGTTTTAATAAGTATATCTACAGTTACCGGATGTGTGGCGGTCCTCCACAGTGCGGTTTTCAAGGAGCTTTCTTCCTCGTACTACAAAGCTGTGGAATGAGCTTCCTTGTGCGGTGTTACAGGGACGATACGGCATGGGTACCTTCAAAAAAAGCGCGTACAACTTCCTTAAAGGCCGGCAACGCTCCTGTGATTCCTCCGGTGTTGCAAGAGATTGTGGGCGGCGGTGATCACTTAACAACAGGTGACGTACGCTCGTTTGTCCTCCTATTCCATAAAAAAAAAAATCACTTTATTCATTTAGGTCTAAGAAATGGCACTTATGAATTTCAAATTATTCATGAGAAGAAGTGGTTATCATCAACGTTTGACAAAATAATTTTTATATCACCATCAATGTTAATTGATGCAACAAAAATACTCAAACGTCAATTACTCAGTGAGGTCACGAGTCAGTTAAAAAATAAATAAAGTCAAAGTCAAAGTCAAACAAACTTTATTCAATAAATAAACAAACGTCACTATAAACATTTATTTTAAATTACTGCATCTACTATATGCTCGGAAAAAATTTATCTAGTGAGAAGAACATACAAGAAACTCAACGACCACTCTATTCAATAAAATAGAGTATTTTACAATGGATGTAATATACATTACAAATTAGTTCGTAAGGTACTGCATCCAATATATGAATCGTGTTAAAATAATATAAATTACTAACTGACCCAGCAAACGTTGTACTGCCTATTATTAAAATCGCGATACAAAACTAACTGTTGATCGTAGATGGGTGAAATTTGAAGTTGTATGTATTTTTTAATGATAATCATAATCAAACAAATTTAAAAAAAAAATTCAAAAAAATTTACAAAGAAATTTCGTGTGGACCACCCTTAATATTTAGGGGGATGAAAAATAGATGTTGTCCGATTCTCACACCTACCCAATATGCAATATATAAATTATCTTAAATTGGATGCATCAACCATTAATGCAACCAAAATGTAAATTGTATAAATATATTCTAAGTAAGGCTTTGAATCAGTTTTAAATTTGACGATTAAAAGCGGTTTGAATCCATTGTTTCGATCAGAGTGAAAACAATACAGTAGTTGTTGTATAACCGGTTACCTAACTTACAAAAAGACCATACGCTCGATTCGTTCATTGTAAACAAACATTACATAATATATACAAATATATATAGGTATACCCCGCGACGTCGTTCGTGTACGTATTTTACACCTTGGGTTACATTGCTGGACTTACTGTAGGGATCCCTAATTTTTTTGAAAATGTAGTATAGCCTATAACACTCGGACATAATGTAGCTTTCCATCAGTGAAAGAATTATTCAAATCGGTTCAGTAGTTGCGGAGCAAATTCATTATTATTCAATGCAA
Source organism: Leptidea sinapis (assembly GCF_905404315.1). Taxonomy (NCBI): domain Eukaryota; kingdom Metazoa; phylum Arthropoda; class Insecta; order Lepidoptera; family Pieridae; genus Leptidea; species Leptidea sinapis. Next base: position 7,445,841 of record NC_066286.1, on the reverse strand, counting down.
GCAAACAAACAAACAATCAAATCTTTCCTCTTTATAATATTGTTTCCGAGTCATGGATGTTTATTTGTATTTATGTATGTAAAAGTAAGTATATTGTATCAAATATATCATTGTCTTGTACCCATAGTCTATGCCTAGTATGGGGCAAGATAATTTGTATAAATGTGTGTCAATATTTATATTTATTCATTTATTCTACAAAATCCTTATGTCGTCCTTAAATAAATCCTATTGTATTAATGGACGGAAAACTTAAATTATTAAAAAATAAACTTTTAAGCTATAGATAAAATATTATTATAAGAGAGCACCTAAGCTGGTTTTTCATGCGTTACGTACTCGACCATATTCCCAATATGGGCTGAATTTGCCGATTAACATGCCTTCCATTCCCACAAATGAGAACATGTTTCAAATTAGATAATATTTAAGTACAGGTAATAAATACTGTAACCGACTGGTTAAAGCAAACGTTATCAAATCAATATTAACGGGCTGTCACGTCGTCTATACGCTAATTGGTATACTCAAACGGCCTTACAAATTAAGTTGGTATAACGTTATACCTGAGAATAAACCAAGAATATGCTAAATGTTTACAATTAGACATTTTGCTTATGCTTGGTTTATCTTTATTCGGACGTATAACGTTTCCCGCGTTTATTTGCAAGGCTGCTTGACATTCGGAAAACTACAGAATTATCATTGTATCGACAGTGTTGTCAGCGGAATAGTCAACAATTTGCATATTCTAGGTTTAGTCTCTGGTAAAACTTTATACCAAGTTTATTTGTAAGGTCGTATACCTTTACCACCACTTCGGAAAAGGTTGAGCTTTAATGAGAAGAAGTGGCAAGAAACTCATTGTCACTTTTTAAATCAACATTAAAACGTAGTAGTCTACCACCCATTCGAATACATATGCCTCGGATCTGAGTAGAACGGGCGCATGAAACTCAGCTGACCCGTTTTTAGGGTTCCTTACCTCACAGGTATAACCTCATACCAAGTTTATTGTTAAGGCCGTAATCCTTTGGAATAAACCTCACTATGCTCAATGTGTTATATCACAGAGCAGGCATATCTATACTAATATTATAAAGCTGCAGTGTTTGTTTGTTTGTTTGAACGCGCTAATCTCTGGTACTACTGGTCCGATTTGAATGATTCTTTCAGTGTTGGGTAGTCCATTTATCGAGGAAGGCTATAGGCTATGTTTTCAAAATTAGGGATCCGTAATAAAATTGCTATTTTGTAACACAAAGACAATACTATACAGACAAAGACAATACAACAATAGAAATCGAAATGATGTTCAGGCTATAATATAGGCAATATTTTATTACTTATAAAACTATCGCGTGAATTATACTTTATATGGCAAAACAACGTTTGCCGGGTCAGCTAGTTTGGGTATAAAATAATATCACAGTTTTGTCGAACCATGTAAACTGCGAACTACCTACATTAATTCAGTTCGGAGCGCCACGTAATCTAATTGACGGCAGCGCTAATTGGCTATTTACATGCTGGTTATGTTACAAACCAAGTGAATGATTCGGGCATAATTCATAATGTCCAAGCCTTAGATAATTTATACGTTCAGTTAGAGCCTCATGTTGCTAGACAACCGTTGAAACAGGTTTATTACTTTGGTGTGCGTGACAAGCCACGTCTTACACTCGCGATTCCTATGACACTTTGTGTAAGTGTGCGTGCATTTCTTAAACTAGAGGTTAACTATCCAACTTATTTTTTTTGGACGTATTCATAGTTGTCACAGTCAATCTAGATGTTAAAAAATCGGTACCCGATTCATATTGGTACGTCCAATATGAATCGGGTAAAAATTGGTAAAAAACCCTGATTTTGTCTTTCATATCTACTCGATAGATATCAAACGAAATCCACACATAGGTATAACAAAATCGTAAGTATGCTGTAGTCTGTACTACGTTAAAAAAAAACAACTTATAGTCGATGGTATAATTACGTTTATTTAGGCGAGCTTTAATCGAATATTTAGTCGAATTGAATGAAAAACGAATCGTGGAAGTCGGTTGAAAATGTAGATCATATTATAGTCAACAAGTGTGAATAAGGTGTCATTCGATTCGGAATCCTGTCTTTAGATGAGTGATATAAGATTTAAAAAGATTAAGTTTCGCACTGAAACATTGCAAGAGTATGACTCTTAGGAATTTTATTAGAAAAGGAGAACTTTTCTTCTCCTTGGTTTGGTTTTGTCCATCTCAAAAACTAATGAAGAGTTTTGAAATCTTAAAAAAGATTCAAACAGAGGAAGAAATATCCAAAAAAAATTTTTTTTTTAAAGTAAATCTTTCCGGATTGGTGAAAATACGGTCGACTTTTGCGCAAGCCTACGGGCCGACTACGGGCATTTTGACAATAAAATTTATTAAAAAATAACAAATATGAAAATTTTAATATTGCATTTATTTCTCCTCTCCTACATTCTTCCGAGAGTGCTGTTAAACAGCAAAGTTGAATAAAAATGCACTAAACTAGCTGTAAGTCCGTTTTGTTGCCTTATTGTTAGAGTAATATCTGTTACTATGACTAAACTTGAAACGATGTATCTGACAAAAATGACTCAGCAATGATAGCCAGGATAAAGGCAAAACAGAACTAGATAAAATATAATAATTATCTGTTGTACCTAAATGAATTGAGGTTACACTTCATCTGGAATAGTAAAGAATTCCTGGGGCCTGCAATGTTAATAAAAGGATGATAATTGATGCGATCGAAGTCGCGGGAAGTAGCTAACAGGCATGTACATAAATAGAACTGAAAACAGAATTTTATTATGTTTTTTTACAAATTAATATTATTATTCGATGTTTTTAAAGTGACAAATTGTATAGATTTGCAAGAGCGACATCTCAAGTCGATTTCCTAATATTTAATGCTAGCTGACCCGGCAAACGTTGTTTTGCCATATAAAGTATAATTCACGCGATAGTTTTATAAGTAATAAAATATTGCCTATATTATAGCCTGTACATCATTTTGTTCTATTGTCAATAGTTTTTGCAGCGCACGCAAAAATAGGTTTTCGATTTTACACCTTGTGTTACAAAGTAGCAATTTTATTACGGATCCCTAATTTTGAAAAAAATAAAACATAGCCTATAGCCTTTCTCGATAAATGGACTACCCAACACTGAAAGAATCATTCAAATCGGACCAGTAGTACCAGAGATTAGCGCGTTCAAACAAACAAACAAACACTGCAGCTTTATAATATTAGTATAGATTGGGGTTGAGTAGATTATCAACTGTAAAGTAGATCCTATAGATGAAGCCACAAGTGGAACAAAGCATACAAGATTTTATCAACGATACGTCACTCGAACAGTTGGCTCAGTTGGAAAGAGCGCTCGCACGGAACGCGAAAGGTCGTGGGTTCGAGTCCCGCTTCGTTTATAAGATTTTGTTTTCAGTTTAATTTGTGTTATTGTTTTTTTAAACATATCAAATAATTAAGAGAGAATTAGACAAATAAAAAAGTTACTATCACTTAACTTCAAACGGTGTGTCTGACAAAAATGACTCAGCGATGGGAATAACCAGGATAAAGGCAAACAGAACTAGATAAAATTTCATGTAGTTACTCAGATGAATTTAGGTTACATTTGATCCCGAAATAGTAAAAATTCTCGGGGACAGCAATGTAATTTCAGTTGGGTAGTATTGATAAATCGGTAGAAGGAAATAAGGATTATTGAGGCGGTAGAAGTCGCGGGAAGAAGCTAACAGGTATTTATTTATTTATTGTCCAATTAGCACGGCAGTGCTACTTACACTTATAAGACGTAACACAAAAAGGAAAAATAAGAAACAAAAAAATATTATAATTGAATTAATTCAATAATTTCAATGCTCTCCGCGTACTTTAGTATTTCAAAAACTAGGGAAGTCCACCCATCATTGAATGGATACCATTGAGCATTCTTGTCCAAGAGCGCCTTGAAAGAAATGAACGCGATATAAAAAAAAAAGAAAAAAAAAAAAAGCGGGAACACGAAAAGTTTATTTTTTCGTGGGCGAAGATTATTGAATTTAGGGACACGAATACGACACAATTGCTCATGAAGATCTGGAGCATCAAAGTCTCCTCGTAAAATTTGACACATAATTTTTAGCTGGTCTCAAATCCGCCTGACCTTTAGGGAATTAAAACAATATCATATTAAACATATTACAAACAGGTATGTTCTAAATGAGTGATATTGTGAGTAAGCAGAGTTGCGCAAGGTCAGCCGATAGGATGGGCGGGAAGTGGGTGCCACAAGCACGCATTGTATTCATATAAATAGCATTGCGATTACAATATCGTATGTAAAACGTAGAACCTCGATACATTATAGTCAGAGACCTCCAGCACGGATCTCGAACAGTGTGTATTACGACGCAGAAGTCTAAATTAGGGTCTCATTGGTGGGAAGGGGGCAGGGGGGTAACAACAGCGTACAGTAACAACAGTACAAGCGTACAGTGAGCTTTCGTTGTGTATTATCGTGTCGTTTTAAATCAGATTTATATACAGTAAGGGTCTTAAAATAGTTCAAGCAACAATTTATGAGGTATTCAAGAAGATCTCCTTACTGATGGTTGCTGATCAGCTGGTGCTCCTCGAGCATCCCAAGAGCTGGCAGTTGATAATCGACTCCATTAGTTTAGAGAAAATTGAGGTAATGGCAATGGGGCGGTAGTTGGACGGATCCCAGCGTACACCTTTCTTAGGGATTGGGTGCACTAAAGCCACCTTCCAATATTTCGGGACTACAGCTGATTTGTAGGGGAGCCGGAGAAGACGGGTAAGGAGCGGAGCTAGTTCAGGAGCACATGTCTCCATGAGCCTTCCACTGGTAAAAGGGTCATGAACTTTTAGGTTACTTTAATGTAAATGACTCTTAATGATACCACAGCGAACCGACGTAGAGTGACCGCCCTCAGGCTATTAAATAATAAGTTTTATTGTACGATTTCGAATTCGATTTTAACCATATTTTTATGAAAAACAACACACTGAGTTTCTTGCGCCCGTTCTTCTCAAGTCTAAGGCATACTTTTGAAATGCGTGGTTTGAATTTTTGACTTTCAATAACTGATATCATAACCTATTATGAATAAAGATATTTGAGTATGCTATCAATGAAAACCTTATTCTAACCTTTCATATTTAAAACCGTTCTGTGAAACTTTATTATAACATTCAGTAGACTTAACCTTCAAACTTTATAGCGTGTACAAGAAGCCCTTCGAATACTCAGAAAATATTATTTTGTACGTTTCTTGAAGCTGTAGTAGGTAACTAAATGTAGAATTTAAAAATCTATTTGCAAGAGAAATTCGATAGGAGTGATCTATTTATGTTGAATATTCGGTCCCTTTAAGGCTGAGGTTCTATAGAACGTACTTAGACTTTGCTCAGACCTTACTTACGTTAAACTTAGCTGACTAGTTTTTATATTATAGTCATAGAGAGATAAAGTTTTAATGTAAAATAATTGTAATAAAATGTCATTTTTGTCTACGATATCGCAATAAATAAATAATATTGTATTTAACTACATAAATTCTATTTATTCTGATAAATAAAGCAATTCGTGCGAAATTATTCCCTTACCATTCCGAAATATTCATAAATGCACAACGTTAATAATTAAGTTTTCACATCTGCCGGCACTCAAGGAGTGCAACTAGTGTTTTTTTTTTAATTTGTAATGTAAAATGCAGTAAAAGTCCACTTAAAAATTTTTTACTTAGAATATTGCATTGTTTTGTAGTATCTATAACAGTAAAAGACGCGCGCAAAGTTCGCTAATCTGGTGTTTTTTGGATACAATTTTTTTTTTATTATATTTCTGCACTTGTATAATGAGAAAGGGGTAAAAAAATCAACAGCCATTATTGAAGGTACGTAAGTGGCAACTCCCAAACTACCTAGGTTTTATCTATGTGGATATTATACCTACAGAATATCTATACTAATATTATAAAGCTGCAGTGTTTGTTTGCGATAATCTCTGGTACTACTGGTCCGATTTGAATGATTCTTTCAGTGTTGGGTAGTCCATTTATCGAGGAAGGCTATAGGCTATGTTTTTTTTTTTCAAAATTAGGGATCCGTAATAAAATTGCTATTTTGTAACACAAGGTGTAAAATCGAAAACCTATTTTTGCGTGCGCTGCAAAAACTATTGACAATAGAACAAAATGATGTACAGGCAATATTTTATTACTTATAAAACTGTCGCGTGAATTATACTTTATATGGCAAAACAACGTTTGCCGGGTCAGCTAGTTATATTATATTGGTTCAGTGAGGTTGTACAATGGGTTTATCATACAAGTAACTATTGGAACAATAAATATAGAAACTTAAGCGATATAATAAACACCATTGTCTTAAGTTCAAATAATATTTGACGTGTTATCGCTCAGTACGGTTGCAATCTTTATACATGAAAATAAACTTGAAATATCTGTGTTCCGACTAAGCTTCCTAAAGGCATCTAGGGACATCTAGCACAATGCGAGTAATACAATTACAGTAATCTTTTAGTATGGATTAGCTGAAAGTTTGTAAAAAAAAATAAAAAACAAAAAAAAAATCATCCATATCTATGGTACATAGTCGATCAAAATATTATAAATGTAGGTAGGTACATACTATCCTAAGATCCGTATTAATTCAAATAATCAAAAGAATTTCGATATTATCAATTTCTGTGATTCTAACCACCACTGCGCAAAACACCCTTTTCACATTTTTTCATCAATTTAATGAAAATAATTTCTTGTAAAGTTTTACCCCCTTATGGTTATGGTCCGCTAACTTTAAACAGCCGCTTAGGAGTGTTTTTTCTCATTCTGACTTAGGTCAATAGAAGAAGACAGAGTGAGAATTAGCAATGCTTTAAGTTAGCAGACTATTATGAATAAGGGGGTTAGTGTATAAAACATAATATTTATTATTAAACAAAACGACTTCTGTTGTGTTTTTTTTTTTTTTTGGAGAAAAGTTATTATAATATTGTTTCAGCTCTTTTACATTATAGAAATAGGGAAACATGTGCAGTATTTAAATCAGATTTTTTTTGAAACATTACTGAATTGGGTGCCGTTACCTTATTATGTTACGCTTTTGATAAGTGACTACCAAGCGAAACCCTGAAAACTTATTCTATATTAAAATAATAATAATAAAATTCATTATTGGGGCAATAGGGGCCCATATTTTGTTATTATAATGTCAAAACTTTAAATTATCTTATATCCTATTATCTATAAACTAGTGGGAGGCTCCTTTGCACAGGATGCCGGCTAGATTAACGGTACCACAACGGCGCCTATTTCTGCCGTGAAGCAGTAATGTGTAAGCATTATTGTATTTAGCTCTGAAGGGCGCCGTACTGGGCAAATGGGACTCAACATCGTATGTCTCAAGGTGGCACAGTTGTAGTGCCGCTCAGAATTTTTGGGATTCTCAAGAATCCAGAGCGGTACTGGATTGTAATGGGAATCAATTAACATTAGCTGAACGTCTTGCCGTCTCGTCCCTTACTGTCATAAAAAAAAAACTTAAAAATATTATACATAATAATTTATACCTTATATAGAGGGGAATTGGTCGTCTCTGATAAGTCTGTGAAGTTACGGTGCAATACATTTGACTAATTGGATAAGTAATTTGAAATTTCTACCAAGAGTTCAGCACATTTTCCGGAAGCCGAAGGAAGAAATGTTTACAATCTCGTGAGATCGTATATTTGCAAGAAACACGATGTAGGTTAAGGATGCAAAGCCTCACGTTTGCTAACCACAAGTACACTTAGCTTGTACCTAGAGCCTGTACGTATGATACACACCTAAGCGTGTAATACGTCTAACCAGTAGACTAAGTTTTTTTTATGGACTAGACGAGCAGGACGTTCAGCTGATGGTAAGTGATAAGCCCTGCCCATTACTATGTAGTGCCTCTCAGGATTCTGAGCGGCACTACAATAATTGCACTCGTCACCTTGAGACATAAGATGTTAAATCTCATTGTTCTAGTAATTTCACTAGCTACAGCGGCCTTTAGACCGAAACATAGTAACGTTTACGCATACTGTTTCACGGCAGAAATAGGCGCCGTTGTGGTACCCATAGTCTAGCTGGCTTCCTGTGCAAAGGAGCGTCCCACTGGTATAAGTTTAAGGATTAGATTACCAGTATTATTACAGATACAATGTAGATATGTTATGTAGTGAGGATGAGAGTATATTGACAGCACAAAGAACAGTGGCACAATTTATCATTGTAAAACAAATTTAAGCTGACAATTTTTTTCTAGCCTTAAAGAAATAGAGAAAAATAGAGCTTTGATTTTTAAATTATTTCATTTTCTCATATTAGTTGTATTAAGAAGTGGTCATGAGGTTTAATTTAATTTAAAATCTAAATAGATACATTTTCATTGTAATAGTTTAAGAACATGATATTTTCCCTTAGTCGGAACCAAGGACAGTAAATAGAATGGCAATGAAAGCCTTTTCCAGATTATAATAAAATATAAAACTCAGTTTTTAACTTCCAATATCAAGGTATTACTTTTTTCAATATTGATATTGTCAAAAATAATTCACCTATAAATGAATATATTTTTTATTTATAACCATAAAAATAGCAAATATGCAACAAACGACGAGCATAACTTCGATTTATTAACTAGTTTTACTATCATATAACAGGATAATAACAATATTATGTTAACTTTAGGTGTGCCAATAAAAGGGTGGTTTACCCTACATACCAAATTACATATCCAATAAAAATGCTTAAGTTTCTTAGAGATATCTTTGGGTAGATGAAGCCACAACCTGAGAGTTGAACAAGGCATTAAAGATTTTATGACGATACGTCACTCGAACGGAACGCGAGAGGTCGTGGGTTCAAGTCCCGCACCGTTCATATCAAACCAAATCAAATCAAAATCACTTTATTCATGTAGGTCACGGAAATGTCACTTATGAATGTCAAAAAAAATATTTTTCTTATTGAATCTACCGCTACTCCGCGAAGGGTTGAGCTAATGAGAAGAAGTAGCAAGAAATTCATTGCCACTCTTTTATATCAAGATTTACAATTCCATCGATTTAAAAATCATTTCAATTACAATATAATATGTAAAATGATACAACAAACATACATACAATTTTGTTTTCAAATTTTATTTATGTATTAATCCTAGAAGTGAGGGTTATCAGTTTAAAAACATAACAAATTATCTCTATATTTGTTTAATATACGCATGTAAGACTGCCAGACACAAATACCAATATTCCTCAGGGCTTATATAAACAAACAAATTAATGCAAAATCCCGCCTGTGTTTAAACCTTATTACGAAAACAAAGTAAGATTAAGTCCGTGGTGAAAAGCAATTTACAGATTCATTTTGGCGAGAGGGATTAGTAAAACATAAATTTGAATTAAAAATCTCTTGATATTATTAAAACTTATTAAGGCGAAGAGTAAGCAGAAAACACGCAAACATGATGTTTTTAGACAAGTTTTGTGGTGAAAGTATAGCATTTCGAGCTATGAACACTACTTAATCCTGTTACATATATCCTTAAGTCTTATTTGTACGTTGCTAATGCTTGCTGTTGGTTATAGTTAACCGGCCTTTTTGAACTACCACTTTTCTTTGAAGTTAAACAAGTTTTTTGGCATTGCGTGACGCATTTTTTTGGTACTTCTCTCAGAAAAGTTATTCTTATAGCTTGTACTTTCTTGTGTAGGTTCATTTATTCAGATTAGTAGTGAATAACGAGGATTGTAAGCATATAAACTGATTTCCACCCAAGAATTTTGAAAATATTGACTTTGTTACATAGATGGCGGGCCGGCAGCCGTGAACTCATATCGCTCAAGGTCGCTGGCATTTAGTGTCGCCTTAAAATAAACAAAGGTTTAGTAAAAGCGCATTGTGTAGTAGAAAAGCGCTACATATTTTTTTTACTGTGTTTTTAGTAAATTTATTGAAGTAGGCATTACTTTACGGAAATCCATAATTATCCAAATATTTTTAATTTTCTTGAGTGTTAATTCCGCCAATATTTGTCTTAAAATAATTCGACACGTGTTTCGCCTCTACACGAGGCATCCTCAGGACGTAGTTTAGTCTCGTGCCAGAGTTCGGCGAGTCAGTGTCGCTATGTATCGCGACGATGTTCTACTTATAGATATTTCATAGCACCCAAAGGTCGCGTGGCGGCTAGAATATGGGTACCACAACGGCGCCTGCTTGTGCTGTGAAGCAGTAATGTGTAAGGATTATTGTATTTCGGTCTGAAGGGTGCCGTAGCTAGTGAAATTACTGGGCAAATGAGACTAAACAACTTATATCTCAAGGTGACGAGCACAATTGTAGTACAGCGCAGAATTTTTTAATTTTTTAAGAATCTTAAACGCCACTCCTTCCCTCGCTGTCATAAAAGGTTGGGTATGGAATTCTAAAACCATGGGACTATTTTAAGTTTACTTACGAGGGCTAACTTGAAAAAGTAACTTATGTAGTGTCCCCCTGATCTATAAAACGCCTATAAAGTCCACTTTTAAACCGGTTAAGTTAATTATATGTTACTTAATAGTTAATAGCTCTAGTTTTGAAGTCACATTATCATAACATTATAAAATGTTACGTGTAGTGTTATCTGTATGCTGTCGTTCGTCTTATCTTTGTATAAGCATTTGCATCCGAAGGTCACTGCAGTGGCTGATTTTTTTAAATCACATAATATTATTTATTACTATTGAAACACTTTTAAACAAAATTATTTAGCCCCAAAGTAGGCATAGCCTTGTACGCAGCGGTGGATTTACACTAGGGGCAGTTGGGGCAAGTGCCAAGTGCAATTCGCAGTTTGTACGATGGGTGCAAGACAACGATATATATTATAATGTTGGCACCTTACCGAACCCAGAACCTCTAGCTTAGATCGAAGGACCACTATGCTATATGGGTCGTATATATCAACATCGAGAACTCAGTTTAAGAAAATATTAAAATCAACGTGTTTCATGTATACGGTTATTACACTTTTATCGAACGTTCTATAGGCTAAATACACGTTTTAACTATTAAAGGTTTTGATTATGAATAAGGCGGTAAATTCCTTATTCATAATCGTTTTATAAACGTCCGATAACTAATCTACTCTGCACGCAATGTTGCAAATTCGTACAGTAAAAGCATGATTTTAACTGATTTAACGTTGAACTGTCTATGGAAACAGAGATTTTCTATGTCTTGTCTAGGCTTGTCAGTTGTCAAGAGTCAATATCGAATTAAGTTCAAACTTCAAAAATCAAAGTTTTGAGTAGCGAGCATAGTCTGTAGCCTGTAGGCCTGAACTGTGTGACATCGAAAAACTTACGTCAAATACGAGACAGCAGATCGATGTCGGCCATGCTTTTTTGCTATCGAGGGCTTAAAACAGATTTATAGAAGCGTCCAAGCTACTATAACTCACGTCAACTTTATCGAAGAGATAATTAGCGTTTTAGCTCTAATATGCAATTATGAATACCATTTTTTAACAAGCGTCTATTTTAAACCTTCGATAGGTCATTTATGACTAAGACCGTTAGCGTTTATCTGCGTTATATTTTAGTAATGATTTAATTCTATTTTGTATTTTTCTTTAGAACTAAGTCTTGGGACCGGTTTTTAATGAAAAGGTAATTAATTGTTAATTTACTAATTTGTATCTTTTATATCATTCCTAGTGTAAGCATTAAAGGAGTGCTAAAACACTCAAGATTAATTTATTAATTAACCCTTTATTAATCTTTTTATGGAGCTTTTTGAATACGTCCCTATCACAGGCGACAGGTGAAAACTGCATACACAAATAACTCTCAAACTAATATTATTTTCATAAAATGCGAAATAAACAGTGTATAAGTACCTATGTTTATCTTTACGGCACTATAAACAACAAATACACCATCTAAATTAAAAGATGTATGATAGTATTCACTGTATCACTGATAAGGAAGTGTTATCTGTAATCAATAGTCCACTTCAAAAGATAAGGCCGTATCTAAAGTTGAATTTAATTTTGATTTCATTGCATTAACGTTTGCATTAAATAAAGTAGATTATTACCATTACAACAATATCAAATCGGATGTATTTTCTTTTTTTTATGAAAATACGGGACTAGACGATCAGGACGTTCAGCTGATGGTAATTGATACTGCCCATTACAATGCAGAGCCGCTCAGGATTCTTGAAAAGCCCAAAAATTGTGAGCGGCACTACAGTTGTTAAGTCTCATTTGCCCCAGTAATTTAATTAATTCGCTAGCTACGGCACCCTTCAGACCGAAACACAGAGTAATGCTTACACATTACTGCTTCACGGCAGAAATAGGCGCCGTTGTGTTACCTACCCATAATGTAGCCGACATCCTGTGCAAAGGAACCTCCCTCTGGTATATTTAGATACTAGCTGAACCGGCAAACGTTGTTTTGCCATATAAAGTATAATTCACGCGATAGTTTTTTAAATAATAGCCTCTGTTATTCTGGTGTGTAAGCTATTTTATTGTAAATTTTCATCAAAATCCATTCAGTAGTTTTTACGTTAAAGAAATTCAAACATACATCCAGACATACAAACTTTCACATTTATAATATTAATAGGATATTGGGCACTAATACACGGCCACATTATCTCCGGACCTCGCTGGAACACGAAGCCCCCTGGCCTTCCCCTTTCACCCCCTCGCGCTCGTCCTGTTGCGTCAGTACGGTTTGCAGTTTCATTACTATTACATGTGATATTATCGAGCTATCGCTGTTCCCTGTCCCCTGAATACTTTTCTTTAAAAAAAGGCCATCTTAATAAAACTTTCATATATTTCTTAATTGAAGCCTCAGTAAATAAAAATTACTCCCTCTATATTTAATGCAGGTCTCTACTTTGGCTACTGGTAGATTTAGTCACTGCTTGTTTTAGAGATTTCACTGTAGCGCATTCCTTTCCATCTAGATTCCAAAAACTCACGAGGCGTCGCTAATTATCAGTAACGAAGATAAACCAATTAGCTGTTTTAACAGTAAGCTAATTAGTGCTATAATTGTAAAGGTTATGCAATACATGCCAATGTTAATTTTTGTTGTGAAGTAGCATTTGCACCTTGACATGCGTTCGTGAAATATCATATAATAATAATAATATTGACACACTTTTTACACAAATTATCTTGGCCCAAGTTAAGCATATATAGCCTGTGTTATGGGTTACAAGACAATGATATATTTAATACAATATACTTACTTGAACATTCATATATTCATATAAACATACATAAATACATTTAAACATCCATGACTCGGAAACAAACATCCATATTCATCATATAAATGCTTGTACCTACCGGGATTCGAACCCGGGACCTCTAGCTTAGTAGGTAGGATCGCTAACCACTCGGATATAAGTATATATCGGTAAAAGTGAAACACTATCGCCACTACCATATAAAGAGACCATTTTTGGGCCCACTGGATATTGTGATGTTTCTTAATCGTTTTATACTAGTAAAATTGTAACTTATTTATTATTGTCACCAGGCCATATTTTAATCTCTCTCTAATATATAAAATTCTCGTGTCACGGTGTTAAACATTGAACTCCTCCGAAACGGCTTGACCGATTCTCATGAAATTTTGAGTGCATATTGGGTAGGTCTGAGAATCGAACAACATCTATTTTTCATGCTCCTAAATGTTAAGGGTGGTCCACACGAATTTTTTTGACATTTTTTTTAAATTTGTTTGATTATGAGTCAGCATTAAAAAATACATACAACGTAAAATTTTCACCCATCTACGATCAACAGTTACTTTTGTATCGCGATTTTAATATCGGCAATACAACGTTTGCTGGGTCAGCTAGTTACAATATGTAATTATAATAAAAAGGCAAACACTTGATTCATTTCCTGTACCCAGTTGTGGTCGCCATGGCAAAAAAAAGCGTATAGTGTAAAACATTTGTTTATATACAAAATAAAAATATTACTACAAAACATGGCGGTTAACAGTGATTATCGGCTTTTGAAAAGTAAAAAATATCTATTGGATCCATGAACCTAATTTTAATTATTGTTTAGAGGTAACGCTAATTTAGTAATATGTACATATTTTAATATTACCGGGCAATGGAATAAAGTAACATAGACAAAGTCTATATAGATTTGTTATCTGTGCATCTGTCATTTTGATTTTATGTTGTCAAAACATAAAAGTTTCTTTCGAGTTGCTTGATAGTTTATTTTGCATTATTTTAATTATTTTGTTTATTTCATAGATTTTTATATAGCATCTACAGCATAAAATTATACTCCCGAGATTCATTGTGTAAATTGTTCAGTACGATTTCATCGTAATATGCGAAAACATTAATTAGTGTCTGAGATACCTGGAGACTTGAACTGTGCCTCCGGAGAATACAAAATTGAATAATTCTGGCAACCTATCCATGAGTTTGGTCAACAATCAAGGCACAAAAGAAAAGTAGAAAAACTTATGTACTGGTTGACCCGTCAATTTCTCTCCCTAGTATAGAGCTACTCTTACCGGATACTGTTGCATACGTTTGGTGGGTAAGACATTCTGTTAGTTGCTGTGTAAATGAAATGTTAGTTGAGTGGTATTTTGGGCAGGCCATCAAGATTAGATTGGCTCAATCTCAAATTTCTAATGAATATCAAATTAATACTAAATCACTATTTAGTACTAATTCGTCGGTGGTCTATAAGTCAACTGTTAAGTGACATGTTTAATGCGGGCCCTGCCACTTGTAGTACTATCGACAGCTTTATCGATAGAATTGAATACCACCTTAATGTAATTTTCCTACAGACATAATAAAACATGCCCAAAATATGCTTGAAGCTTGAACATATATTTTGTAAGAAACTGTTATCATTTTTTTAGACACTGACAGTCCAACAGTTGTCATACAATCTTTTTCGTGCAAATATAAACCTGTTTTTATGATTTTAAAATAATTATCAGCAATGTGGGTCATGTATTTTGTCGATAGGTTCATTCTTATAAACATTTATATGCTCTTAAAACTAAGGGCGTCATCGCTTGTATTTTATTGTTTGCTTTTGTAAATACCTGAATACTCAACAATTAGTAAATAAAAATTATTTTTCATATTGCCTCTCAAACGCCAGAATGCGTCAGATACAAACAGTTTGCCAAATCATCATCTACTAGACAAATATTTATCGATATCGATAAATATAAATATAATGGTAATATATTACTCCAATTTTCTATTAATCTTTGTCAACCATTTCTAATTTTATAGAAATTTATTTGAATTTGTCCGACGAAGTAGCAATTTGAGTTAACGAGATAACTTAAGACTACAATATTTACTGTACCATTAACTTAAATGAAAGTGATTCTCCTCTCGTTACGAACTTAATCGAGTGAACTTTCTCTCACCTGAAACAAAAACAAACTAATTAATATTCTGTGCAGATAGTGCGATATATCGACAGTGGAGATATAGAATAAAAGTCGTCGTAAACATGATCCCTGGGGAGTACCCCCGATTTAATTGAGAAAGTTTTCAAATAAGTGAAAAAAAATTATGTTTATAAAGTCATTTAGTATATTTCGTCTAGCTTCTTCAAAAATCGCTAATCACCGAAAATTATTTACCTATCGTTTCATGGGGAAATAGCATTATTACGATCGCTTTCACTGTCAGTGATTTGAATAACACTTAAATACCAAGCTCTACAAGCTTATGAACAGTTTTTCATCCCAGACAAGCTCATGTCCAAACATAAACAGAATCATTGGACAATTAATCCACGGTACGTGACGATGCTAACGCGCATTATCTAATTAGTATTCACGCAACAACCACCTGGCAATTATGTGATCCTGGTAAGTCTGCTTATTAATTAGCATAATATAAACGAATAGCTTGTTCTGTCACTCATATCAAAAACGTGAGTAATTTATAAGATAAGCATTAGTGTTTTTCCTGTTGCCTTCCCCATTTTAAAAAAGGTATTCTTAAATCATTTTAAACAATGAGTCTAAGAAAATATTACATGCACAAAATGAAAAGAGCAAGGCGATATTAATACATTCTTTTATTTAATATTCACGCGACGCAAACACCTCGTCAATCATGTTGTCCTGGTACGTGGTGCGACAAATGTAATAGGCATTAAAACGAAACCAATGATGACGTGGGTCGTTCAAACATTGTGCTGAAAATTGTGTACCGGTTTGGTAACACAGATAATGTATGAAAGCAGATTGAACGCACAAATTTGAGTAAAGGTGAATGGAAATCGATCGAGACACCTTCTGCGGTGAGAGAGGCTTCTTCTTGTTTCTCAAGATGCTGACTAGATGGATGATGATACCACAGAGGGTAATTGTTCTGTCGTCGGGCAGAAGTATTCAAGCAAAATTAGTGTTTAGGGTGTTTCTAGTGATGATAAATGAGTGTGATAAGTCATGCCTGCCCCATCTAGAGGATGTCAAGTAAGTCAATCTGTGCCTATTTCTCTAGGTGTCTAGATTTGTAAATCAGTATGTTGTTCAGCATCCAGTTCGTTAGCAAGTCGTCCAGAGACGAAAGCATCAAATAGTTCCGTCCACTGACCTCTGTCGCGAGCTTTCGTTCTCCATCATTTTGGTAGGTCATCTTCCCACCTTTAGATTCATTACAAATATACATATTTTATAAATATTTAGTATAAAATATGTTTTGAAATCGAATTAATAAAAATTAAAACATATCATATTATATTTAAGTCTATCAATATTTACAATTTACTAAATCTACAAACAGTGTGCAGCATTTGAACCAGTAGTTTTCGCTTTATGAACAGTTTCGTTTACGTGGACGATGTCACTTTTATGGTTCCGTAGCCAAATGGCAAAAACGGAACCCTAATAGATTCGTCATGTCTGTATGTCTGTCCGTTCGTATGTCACAGCCTTTTTTTCCAAAACAATAAGAACTATACTGTTGAAACTTGGTAAGGTACACAAAAATAGAAAAAAAAAAAACAATAAATTTTGGGTTTCCACATAAAACTGAAAGTAATTATTTTTTTCATAAAACCCATTAGTGTGTTAGGGTCTTTCTATCTATGGATAGGTTTTCAAAAATGTTATTGAGGTTTATAATATCATTTTTTTTCCTAAACTGTTTTGCGCGAGAGACACTTCCAAAGTTGTAAAATGTATCCCCCACCCTGTAACTTCTAAAATAAGACTGGCAGAAATATTTGGATAGTCTAGACTTACCATTACAAAAATACCTAATTCTCACGAGTAAACAGAACAGGCAAAAGGCAAAAAAAAGCAATAATAATCGAAAACATGGCACAGAACGTGACTTCGTATTGAGTTCCAGGCAGTGACCTCGATTCAGCCTATTGGTACGAACAGTTCTCGAACAAAAAAACAAGTTTATGCACCAACCAGTGAGCTGTGATTCGAGCGATACGACGTTGAAACTTTCATTGATGTTTTAAATTCCACTTGGTAACTAGGACAGGAGTCAGAGTAGTTATTGCAAAGTGATCACTTCAACTATAAACTGTTAATGTGTTAGTTGGGTTTATACGTAGTGTTGTGGTTATTTGACATTCCAATTAGGACCAACATTCAGTTATGATAGGGATACAGTTAGTTTAGAATTTTAGTTTAGATTAGCTCTGGTCATGATAATATTATTCATAAAATAATTTGTCCTCCACTTCGTCGAACGATCCTAGGTACCAATTACCCAGTTCCTCGATTATGTAAAATTTTAAATTCTTATAGCGTAGCTGATATTGACATATTTGCTGATTCCTTAGCCAAATTCCGCAAGACCATTCGCAGCATCATTGGTTAATAATGTTATAATTGGAAAATTGATGTAACTGTGTGTAACTCATTTATTAATTTAAAAAAAATGTTTTATTTGTAACTTATTGTATATAATAACTAAAATTAATTACTTCTGTGCATGCTGTGTTTATTTGTAAGTAATCATCTCCATTTGGTTCCTAGTTCATAGTTCTACTTTTTATATTTGTGTGTATTATTGTAAGTGATTGTAAATAAACCTAATATATATATATATCTTTATATATATAATTCTTGTGTGCGTGTGTATGTCACTGAACTCCTCCTAGACGGCTGGACAGATTTTGATGAAATTGTTTGTATGAGTTCAAGGGGATTCGAGGATGGTTTAGATTCACAATTAAACTACCTCCTAAACGGCTGGACCGATTTTGATGATATTTTTGTGTGTTCCAGTGAATTTGAGATTGGTTTAGATTCTCAATTCCGTCATTATAATATAATTCTCCTGCTCATATGTATGTTAGTGAACTCCTCCTAACGGCTGAACCGATTATTCAAATTTAAGACGTGTGTACAGGACAACGTCTGTTGGGTCCACTAGTATATAATAAATTTGTAATTTTTTTTATGGAAAAGGAGAACATACGAACGTACGGGTCACCTGCTGTTAAGTGATCACCGCCGCCCCCATTCTCTTGCAACACCAGAGGAATCACAGAAGCGTTGCCGGCCTTTGAGGAATGTGTATGCGTTTTTTTTGAAGGTTCCCATTATTGTAATATGTTGTCTGTTCATCTTAGATTAAGTATTGGTCTCCGCTGCGCTCCAACTAGATACCACAGGCGTCGCAAAGTGCGGTAACTAGTACAATTCCCAAGTGGGCGTACTCCAGCCAGCCTCGAATAATGTGTGCCACATGTTCTGTTAAAATTTGCTAATAATTGAAACTAAAATGCCGGGTTACGTAAAAATAATACTACGAGAAATAAGAAAGACACTGTTATAAAAATAACACGAAGCGTGTGTTACAAAATTTTGAAAGATTCCTTTGAGTGTCAAGATGCCACGCACACAAGCATCTAATAGTTGCCGTAATCAAAAAGCTATTATACTTAGGTAGTGCGGTATCTATTATGAAGTTGGTAGTTTCGTATTATTATTAAGTATGGTAACTGTTAGGAATTGCTCTCAACAATTAGGCACTTCTTATTGGGGCAGTCCAAAGTAGCGGACGTGCCGGCTGCTGGTCACCCGACTGCCTTAGTATCTATTATATATCATTTAGTGTTGTATGTTTTATGTATATAGTTGTGATTATAGTGAAGTTAATGAATATATATTCTATTAAAGTGGATCGTAAAGTGTTTTATTATAGTAGGTAGGATAAGCATTGAATTTGCATGGTTTGTAGTAAGGTAACAGTAGATTGTGAAACAAGGGTAGGCGCCTTCGCACAGGATGCCGGCTAGATTATGGGTACCACAATGGCGCCTATGGTATATTTATGGTATAGGGGCTCCTGTTTCCGCAATTAAACCACTAGCATGGGTCCATTTCGCGTGCAGTAATGGCCAGTTACTCCAACCAGCCCAGCTCCTTCCAGAAGTTCAGAACATTCCTGGGGTGTTCACAGACTTCTTGGAGCGACCTCGTATTGGTTAAGGTTTTTGCCCGTTGGTTGGCCACCCCCGCACATTCCAGGATTACGTGAGCGACCGTTTCGTCTTCGGTCAGACAACCTCTGCACTTAGGGCTGTCCGTTACGCCGATTGTGAAAAGGTGTTTGTTTAGTGATGTGTGACCCGCTAGGGTGCCCACCATTATACGGATGTCATGTCTGTTGAGGCTGATAAGTCTACGTGTCAGTTTGGGCGATAGTGCAGGTATCGCCACCTTCGACTGTCTACAGCTTGAGACATTCATCCATCGGGTGTTGTGTAGGTCGTTGGTGAGAGAGCGTATCCATGAACGCATTTGGCTGAAGGGCAGTGGCAGAAGTGGCAAAGGACCAGTCACTATATTTGCCGATGCCCGCCTTGCAAGCTCATCCGCTGCATCATTTTTCAGGTTTGGTGACATTCGTGTATTAGTGCTGAGTTGTGTGTGGTACCCTTCAGCGCTGTTAGTACCGCCATACTGTCAGAAAGAAATCTGATGTTGTGGCCATGTACCTTTCTTCTTAATAAAGACGGCGCCTATTTCTGCCGTGAAGCAGTAATGTGTAAGCATTACTGTGTTTCGGTCTGAAGGGCGCTGTAGCTAGTGAAATTACTGGGCAAATGAGACTTAACATCTTGTCTCAAGGTGACGAGCGCAGTTGTAGTGCCGCTCAGAATTTTTGGGGGTTTCAAGAATCCAGAGCGGCACTGTAGTGTAATGGGCAGGGCGTATCAATTACCATCAGCTGAACGTCCTGCTCGTCTTGTCCCTTAATTCATAAAAAAAAAACAAGGGAAGAAAAGTAGATTATTGCAAACAAACTGGCATCAACAAGTCTGAGGCGAAGGCGAGGGTTTTTAATGTCACGAGTTTCACTATAATTAGAAGTTATACTTCTTTAGGCGCGTTATGAAAAAATGATTAGAGTAAAATTTTAAGATGCGCGTGCATCACTGTAACACAAAAGTAACAGGTTGAAGTTGGCTCCTATAATTTTCTCACGTTTGCGATTGTTTCTTCGTCCATTATTAGGATAGGCAAAGGGTTCAAGCCCGTACAGCCGTATTCGTCATTTAATAACTAACTATCAAAGCTATCGTTGCAAGATTTTTACAATATTGTTCTTTCTACAAACGTAGAATAGCACGAGGAATAAATAATTTTAAGGATTTTTGCTTTGTTAATTAAAATTCAAATAAAAAAAAAAATTATTCACTGTAAAACATTAAAAGTTATTCACTGCAAATATTTAAATATTATTTGAGAGTTTATTATAAAATATAACACATTCCATTTTAAAAGATTTAGGAGTTTTACGGAGCCTAGTAGATGGAATTGAGAGCTTATGTTTGTTTCGAGTACTGACATTATGTACATCACTATTCCTTTTAAATTGGCTAATATGTTTATGAGCGTACAGGAGGTTATCGTATATGTACTGACAGTGTACTGTCATTGGTTCGAATCCCGGTAGGTGCAGGCATTTATATGATGAATATAGATGTTTGTTTCCGAGTCATGGATGTTTAAATGTATTTATGTATGTTTAAGTAAGTATATTGTATTTAAGTAAGTAAATATATCATTATCTTGTAACCCATAACACAGGCTATTTAATATGCTTAATTTGGGGCAAGATAATTTGTGTAAAAAGTGTGACAATATTATTATTATTATTATTATTGGTCATAATATTAATTTCACTAAGCCATAGAAAGGAACTACATGTGAAGCTTAGCTGAGCTGTGATATATGTATATATAGGTAGATGGTGATAATCGAAGTTGTTCCGGTCCATTCGAACGTCGGCTGATATTCAATTTACTGCCGACCACATATAGATTGCTTTACTCCCCGCACACTAAATGGATATATTTTTTGTATCAGGTGCCAGCATATCCTAAATTACTTTTTAACAGGCTGTTATAAGTTAAATATTAGGTCATATTACGTATCGTAATATACTTTTTTTTAATACACCATGCGAATAACAATGCAGTGCCGCTCAGGATTCTTGAAAAACCCAAAATTTCTGAGCGGCACAGAATAGTCGTCGCTCGTTACTTTGATACGTAGTATGTTAAGTCTCATTTGCCCAGTAATTTGACTAGCTAAGGCGCCCTTCAGACCGAAACACAGTAATGCTTACACATTACTGCTTCACGGCAGAAATAGGCACAGTTGTGGTACCCATAATCTAGCCAGCATCCTGTGCAAAAGAGCGTCTCACTGGTAATATAACATTTTGAATTGTTAATCCGATGAAATATAATAAAAAATAAATTACTTATAAAACATTTTTCTTTAGATTTAAATATAAGTTACAATCTCAAATTAGTGACGATATACCAACAAAACCAAACGAACCAAATAATAATATCGAACGTGATGTAACGAAACACATTATATATAAATATATTTGTATTCCGTTCTACGTAGGTCATTATAATTCTAACGACATTCGGTGAAAGTGTATGTAAAATTGCAAACATCATCAGCGAGATTACGTAAAATGTAACGTAACTCGACAGATTGTCATACGTTGAGACGTAATCGGAAACTAAGTGGTTTACTGATGTTATATATATATATATTTCTTTTTTCTAACATTTACACCGGAAATAAAATTTCATATTTTGGACGCGATTCAATGATGTGCTACGTCACTGATGCGATTACTAATTAATACAGTTATCACGACCATCCACGGACGAGTAAAAAAAGAGCGTCTCCGAGCCGTGATATTATCAAGTGAAGCACCGTTATGCTAGTGTGTGTGTGGTTACGGGGGATACTAGTTACACAATATTTTCTCCCTTAAATAATCATATATGGCCACAAATCACGACGGCATTTTTAAAATAATTTTATTGAGAAGCACACTGATCTGTCACAGACGATAATAATTCTCATAATGGCCGCCTATCGGCCTGTAGTAGTGGAAGTGTGTGCGTGGGGCTATGTATTTACACGTTAATCAGCTTGACACGGAGTCCTTATTTTTTTACTAGTCCGTGCGACCATCATGTTCACGAAGCATCCTTACACAAACAATGAATTCAAACTCTAATGGTACAGTTTATTCTTTACTAGTTTTTGTCAAATATTTTATATCTAAAACGCTTTTAACTTTTGATTTTTGATTGGATGAAGCACCTTACAAACTAAATTGTTATGTATGTTACAGCCATTGTAAAATAATCTATAGAATAGGACGATAGGAACGAGTGGCCGTTGAGTTTCTTGTATATTCTTCTCACGAGCTCTTCTTTTTCCGTACATATGGTGGTCACTTTGAGACATAAGATTTAAAAAATAGAAATAGAAATCTATTTGACGACCCATATAGCCGAATGGTTAGTGACCCTGACTACTAAGCTAGAGGTCTCGGGTTGGAATCCCGGTAGGTGCAATCATTTTTAATAATATGATGAATATGAATGTTCGTTTCCGAGTCATGGATGTTTATATGTGTTATGTTTAAGTAAGTATTTTGTATTAAATATATCGTTGTCTTGTACTCATAGTACAGGCTATGCCTATTTTGGGGCAATATAATTTGTGTAAAATGTGTGTCCATAGTATAAAAAGAAATATTATATTACTATTTAATATTTATTACCATAGGGAGTGACAATAACATAATATATTGCACCAACACTTGCTAAACGTCATGAACCTACATCACTTCGTAAATGGGCTTTGACATGGGGAGAAGAACTGCTTAACTTAACAAAATTGCTTAATCTTCTTTATAACTTCTTAAAAAATACTATACAATTTAGGTAGCCTACTCCGAACCAGTCAAGAATCATGCATAATTATCCTCTATATAATCTGCTATACTATTATTATAAAGCCTTCTTTGTCAAAGAATCTTTAATTTAATTCTTAAATTGGTGCTCAATGATACCTAATTGTAAAGCGATTGTAAAATTGTATACCAAGACCTATCAAGAAAAGGGGGAAAAGAACAGATAACACAGAAAACATGGGGAAAAGTACTGATAAGAAACTCCCAGACCATCATTTAAATTATAAATATGCTAAGCCTACTTAATATAATACAATTTTAGGGGCCTGCGCAGAACCAGGCAAGAACCATGCATCTATTATCCTCTTCAAGTTGGATTCTCTTCGGTTAAAGAAACCTAAGCGCATTATTCTTTTGTTTAGAAATTACTTTAAAAATGTATGACCTTACGAAAAAGCTTTTTAAAAGCTTATCGGAATAAAAAAGGGCCTCGACGGAAGGACAGACGAACAACGAAGTGAACTTGTAAGGTTCTTTTTTCTTTAAGAGTTACGAATTCTCAAATTAGTTTTTTCGAAAGTAAAATAGTTAAAATAGTTTACAATGGCGCTATGCAGAATCTTAAAATAGCAAATACATAAAAAAAACATTCTTATTGTTAATGATGCAAATATAAATTCAAACATAAAGAAAAATAATACTTTAAGTACTAACAATTAGTTTTAGAAAAGTTACCAACCTTAGCAATGTTTGGAACTCTTCATTACAAGAAGTATAAGGGTTTTTTTATTTTATTTTATTTGTGTTAATGAAGCAATAATTGGATGTAGATAAAAATCTTCCACTTTCCAAATTTGGATGTGGATGAAGAGACTTAAGACTAGCTGACCCGACAGACGTTGTTTCGGTACAATAAATAGAACGTCATTGAATAAAAGACTGCTTTTTATGAATTTGATAATAATATGCCATAATATCAACAAATATTACGTAAAATATGGTCCCTGCGTCAATAATGTTAACACGAGGAACAAACATAAACTTGTTATGCCTACTACTCGGTTGGGTCGAGTTAGTAAGTCTTTTGTTGGGCGATGTATATGCTTCTACAATATGATCCCAGAAAATGTACAAAACAAATGTGTTACGAAATTTAAAAGAATTGTTAAAAAACGTTTGTGTGGGAAAGGTTATTATAGCATAAACGATTTTCTTAATGACACCATGGACCGGGAATAAAGCGAACACCCTCAGGCTCTTTAATTATAAATGTTTATTGTACGATATTACATTGTAATCCATATTTTATATTAAAAAAAAAGCCCGCTGAGTTTCTTGCGCTCATTCTTCTCAGGTCTGAGGCAGTCTCTTTTGAATGGGTGGTAGATTTTGACGTTCAATAAGTGATTTTAAATCCTATTTTGAATAAAAATATTATTTGAATAAATTCTCTCTCATAGAAAATATCTCATCACAAAACAAATATTGGACATAAAAACAAGGTTGGGTCCCAAAGCGAAATAAAATCTATCCTATCTCTCAAGTTGGACTAAACTGTACTTCATGAAGTAATCCCCATTATAATTCGTTCATTAGTTTAGGAGTTCACTGGAAACAATCAAGAAGACACTGGGTTTATATACATTTAAGTAAGATAGATGAAATAAATAGAATCTCATAAAAAAGAAAAAAAAAGTATCCTAGAAAAGTACCAGGAGAACAAAGATGGGAAGATGTCCAAGTGCGTGTTTATTGAAAGATAACGTCATGTAAACATTGTATTCTTATCTTCTCAATTGGCGGCACATCCGTGGCCATCTGGTTGTTACGAATCAATTGTTCCATTTGAAAGTATTGCTTAATACAACATCATTGTTTAACGATCACAGAGTAAGCAAATTACAGAACGCAGTTATTGATTTTTAATCACTTCCGCCGAAGACAGCATTCCTTCAAATTATACGATATTTTGATCTCGCGAATAAAACGCGTTATAACTCAAGATTAATCTCAAAATTTTCCTACCACCAAGTAAATACAAATATGAATGTATGTAAACCTGGCCCGTGGGGCCCAGAGTCACAGAAAATGTACATATTACAATCTTCCTCAATAAGGCTACTGGAAACCCAAGCGCTGGTAGCTATTTCGGTTAACGGAGCCTAGCTATCGAACGCGGAAATGCTGCCAGTATTCTTGGTATGCTTTCCCCAATAATAATGTAAACATAGTATTGTAAATATAATTATAGGATATGTTTTGTTTTGAATAAATTATACATAATAATTATATATTTTATACACAATATTTAAGCGTATTTACACCACCGCCGCATTGTATAAAACCAAGTCGCTGTCTGTCTCTACAAATATCTTACAATATATTTTAAAAACTACGCAACAGATTTTGATGCGGTTTTTAAGGGGAAAGTTTATATATATAATTCATGCATAATATAGTAGGGAAACACTGATTATTTTAGAGGTTTCTAATGTGATATCGTTAATAAACACATTTTACTGCACTTACATTGCAAATTCTGGCTGAACCCTACGAGATAAATTACAATAATGTATTTCAGTATAGTACCTACACCTACAAGGTCCCCGATGGTATATATCTATAACATCTCTTAGGGATAACCCACAATTGCCATTTTTTATCCTTTACTTTTTATTACCCTTAACAGCATCTAATTTAAATGAATATTTTCGAAGACATTAGAGATTTAAAATACAGGGACATAGCGGTTGCGGCGGCACCGGCCGGGAAAGTAGAATGAGTATTATCGTACACATAAAGCACCAACGAAATAGAAAACCTAGTATTGTATGTTATCGTCATATATTTTCGAGATATAAATAACAAGATCTCTTGGGAATACAATATATTTATTTTATTTTTACTAGTAGGCAGAAAACTTTAGACAGAACGAAGTCCAGCTGGGCAGCTGGCAAATACTAAATCACTTAACTATTTTCTCGCTGATGTAAAAATAAAATAATCGACATCAAATTAGAAACAATCTGAATATAATGTCTATTAGAGAAAGATGGTATTATGGTATATGATAGTGTATGGTACATTCCGAAATCCTACGGCAATATAAACAGAATCGATTGTTATAAGCAATTTTGTATACAAATAGT
Source organism: Leptidea sinapis (assembly GCF_905404315.1). Classification (NCBI taxonomy): domain Eukaryota; kingdom Metazoa; phylum Arthropoda; class Insecta; order Lepidoptera; family Pieridae; genus Leptidea; species Leptidea sinapis. Next base: position 7,419,343 of record NC_066286.1, on the reverse strand, counting down.
AAGTGTTAGTTATTACCCAAATCAAATTCTAACACGTTAGTAGAGACTTCGATCGATAAGCAATTTTAAACTTTAATTCCAAAATGTTGAGCTCACAATCGCGATGGTCGGAAACTGGGCCAGATTTCTATTTAGATTTCATAGTAATAGTGGCGTATTGTTTATTTGACGGCTCCAATAATTTTAGTTGACGGGAAAGTGGTGATGGAGTTATGTTATAACAGATTTATTCTTTCAATGGGAGTATGTAATTGGGTTAAACGTTACGCCCACCTTAGCAAGACGTGTATTTCAATTCTTTCGTATGCTTCGCCTTTCCTTTTCAAGTGTTTCTAGCTCGGCAGCTCTGAAAATGATTTGCTTAATCTAGTCGATTTGAATGTGTTTCCAAATTCAAAAGAATTGTTTTGTTTGTGTGGTAAAGGTTACTATAACATAAATTATTTTCTTAATGATACCACAGACTGGAAATGGAGCGAACGCCTTCAGGCTATTAAATTACAAATTTTATTGTAAGATATTACATATATATTGTAATTTTGTTAGATTAAGAAAAAAAAGCCGCTCTTAAGGGGACACTAAATGCTACCGACCTTGAGCGATATGAGTTCACGGCTGCCGGCCCGCGATCTATGTAACAAAGCCAACATTTTCAAAATTCTTGCGTGGAAATCGTAATATTTTAACAGTTTATATGCTTACAATTCTCATTATTGATTACTAATCTGAATAAATCTACCTAAACAAAAAAGTACAAGCTATATAAATACCTCTTCTGAGAATAGTACTAAACAAATGCGTCATGCCAAGAAAAAACTTGTTTAACTGCAATGAAAAGTGGTAGTTCAAAATAGCTCTGGCAGTGTTAACTTATAACCAACAGCAAACATTAGAAACCTACAAATAAGCCTTAAGGGTATGTGTTATTTATTTATTTATAAAGGCTTACCAACTAAATACAATTTATTAACTTATGCACTAAGAATTAAACAAATATAATAAAATAGTTTAAATGTACTTAAATTATAGGTAGGCACAACATTACTATAAGAAATACATGTGATATTTTAAAATCTAAAATCTATAAATTTTGGAGAGCAATATAAATTTGTTTTTTAAAATTAAGAAAGTTTGAAAAGAAGATATCAGTGTTTTCATCTATATTAAAAATACAATTATATATAATTGTAACATTAGCTGTAGAGGAGAGTATAAGCCATAATTTCTGTGGTGGAATTTAATGTGCATTGGGGAAAAAGTACTAGGCCGACAATTGAAGGCAGGCACATGCAAACCGATTATATGATAAAATAGTGTTCATAGCTCCAAATGGTGTAATTTCACTAATAAATTTGTCTAAAAATGCCTTGTTTGCGTGATTTCTGCTTACCCTTCGCCTTAAGTCAAATATGATTCTTGGGTAGTGATAACGCTCAAGCAACTCGAAATACCAATATAAACCTCGTCTCGCAACTCTGTCTATCACGCTTCATAGAGCCATATAATATGAAACTTCAACACTGGTGTGTATCGAATCGCCCGCTTCCGTATATGAATCACTTTACGTAAAACATTTTCACATGCAAATATACATGCATACTGCATATAATATATGCTCCATTCAATTTTTATTCGCTACAAGTGAATTATACTTTATTCCTTAAACGTTTAGATTCCGTAACAATACTTATAGCGGCTTCTCGGACAGTAAATTCTGAGATCATCGAAAACAAAACTATGTGTTTGCCATGCCATGTGCCATGTTGGGTGCTCGGGAACACAACCGAACCGAACCGGCTAGGACCCGGAAAAATAACATTTAAAACCGATGTGAAATAGGGCATTTGCTGCTGTGTTTCGTTCGGTCTGTGGGCTATTCAGAGGCCTACTTGGGTGATATCTCGATAGGTGATTTTGATATCTGTCTACTTAAAGATGACCACCGTTCAAAAAACTTTTATCTGTTACTGATTCCTATAATCTTCATATCCTTTCTCTTACAGCCACCCACTTCTTTCCTCACTCCACTTCTTCCCTTCTTGACCTTATCATAGTCTCCAAGCCCGAGTTTGTAACCCGGGCAATGCTTTGCGGATGCATTTTCCTTCCATTATCTCAATTTTCTCTCCTGTAAAGTACGCCCCTATTACCGTAAACCCCAAATACTGATGCAGCGAAATTTGTGTGAGATGGATTTGCAATGTCTTTTTATAGACACACTACTTATAGTATAAATGATAAAGTTGATCTTTTTAATTCTTTCCTAATTAATGCAGTTGTATGATAAGCCAGAAACTTAATCACAGTTCGGGTTATCATAGACTACTCCAGGACAACAAATTAATCAGTCCTGGAAAACCCATCCATGGGCATCCAAAATTTCCTGAAAATAAAAAAGGATCGTGTGGTTTTATGAAACCACGGTAAAAGTGAAACACATTATAGACGTTTAACTAAACATTTTTGGAATAATATTCCATTAAGGGTATAAAAATCGCTTTATCAATCTTAATTTTAAATTTGGAATGAGTAATAGTCTATACACTACACGGTCAGGTGCTGCGAACTATAGGCGCCGCCTGACCGTCACGAGAAATGCAACACACAGACGAAAAAGTTTGAGACGATGTAATAAATTTTCACTTTAAAAACAAACAGACAAAAATTCAAACAATTGTAATGATTTAAACTGTTTTTGATACTACAAACTAGCACTCCAACTTTATTTATATAGCAGCCATTGAGTAACTGTATTCAAATATTGTTATCATGCGTTTGTGTGTTCATACTCCGCGCTATATTTGAACATGTTATCGAAGGTTGAGAGGAACCCGACTTATGACTCATGCTCTTATCCGGTGTAACTGTGACGTACTTCCATATAATTCCTTGAAATAAAACAAAGAACCTTTCTTATAACATGATAACTTATTATAAGAATTAGTTAAATTAAATTAACTCATTACGTTTTGATTATTAACATGAACTATTAGCAAGGCGATTGCCAGAACCGAATTGGCCCTTATTCACTAATGCGATTTTCCGATTCCGATTTATATATATATATATGGACGAGACGAGCAGGACTTGTAGCTGATGGTACTTGGTATGCCCTGCCCATTACAATACAGTGCCGCTCAGGATTCTTGAAAAAATCCAATAATTTTGAGCAGCACCTCAATTGCGCTCGTCACCTTGCGACATAAGATATTGAGTCCATTTGCCAAGTAATATCACTAGCTACGGCGCCCTTCAGACTGAAACACAGCAATGCTTACACAATTACTGCTTCACGGCGGAAATAGGCGCCGTTCTTGTACCCATAATCTAGCCGGTATACTGTGCAAAGGAGCCTCCCACTGGTAAAACTTGTTGTATTTATGAGGAGGGCAATGATATTATACTGGGAGCTACAATAACATATTTATATAAATAACATACACGGGGAGTGTTCCGAAGAGCTGTTTAACCTGATTCCTGCCGCCAAATTCCACCTTCCCACGACACGCCACAAGTTAGGATTTCATCCTCACCATCTGGATGTGTGACAGTCCTCCACAGTGCGGTTTTCAAGGAGCTTTCTTCCACGTACTACTAAGCTGGGGATGAACTTCCTTAGGCGGTGTTTCCGGGACGATACGACATGGGTACCTTCAAAAAAAGCGCGTACACCTTCCTTGAAGGCGGGCAACGCTCCTGTGATTCCTCTGGTGTTGCAAGAGATTGTGGGCGGCGGTGATCACTTAACAACAGGTGGCCCGTACGCTCGTTTGTCCTCCTATTCCATATAAATTTAAAAAAAATTGCTTTCCTAATTTCAGATGAGTACATATAATCAATAAAATATAATATACATATATCTAAATCTCCTACAATAGTTGCTAAATTGCAACATCACAATGGCAGCACTTAAAGGTTTGCGAAAGAAACTGTAATAGAGACTCGGATGAGTGCTGTCGTCATGGCGTATGGAGATGTAGGCATCGTTTTCTGGCTCCTACTCTTGGTACTCGATCGTATCTCACTTTAATGTCCCAAGATATTAACACAATTCGCTGTTTTTAAGCAAAGTTAATCCCTACTTTAACTCTTAATCCCGGCGCTCTGAGGGATAATTAACGACGCAACACTCTACCAGACTATAGCATCCAATGTGCTTTTTGAAGCGATGCTTTTATACGGACGTAGGTATTCATTTTACTTTTCTATCACCCGAAATCATACAGGTAAGTTACTTTTTTAAGGCAATAAATGAGTACGGAAAGATGATCCAATAAATCCAAAATAATTTCAAGTGACATACCATAACAGTGTATTCATATATTTTTAATTCATAATAAGATTTTAAGTCAAATAGTGAACGACAAAACCTACCCATGCGAAAATATATGCCACAGCCACGACCTAAAAAGAACGGGCGCTAAAAAGAAACCTATGTTATTTTACATTCACATTATTCAAAAAAATCTTGTTCCATAAATTTGGGTTCAATTACTATTTCAAGTACCTACAGAATTAACACTAACTACAAAGTATGAGAATTAACACAACACGATCCACATAACAGATATATTAACTAAATCTTATTAATGCACACTGCAGGTGATTAATTAAACTTGCTGTTAAACCTCATTTGAATACATACAAAGTTAACGGTTAACTTAATTATTTATGGCTATACATATTATCTGTTATCAAGCGATATTGTGCTTATTGCCAATTTGTAGAATGTCGTTATTTTTCTTCTCGCCTCAATAGGGCTACTGGTAACACAAGCACTAGCAGCTAATTCGGACAACGGCTCAGCCTAGCTATCCATCGTAGAAATGCTGCCAGTATTCTTGGTACGCTTCCGTATGATAGTTTTAATTGATATTATGTGTAAACATTTTTTCGGTCTGAAGGACGCCGTGGCTAGTGAAGTTACTGGGCAAATGAGACTTAACATCTTATGTCGTGAGCGGCACTGCATTGTAAAGGGCAGGGCGTATCAATTACCATCAGTTGAACGTTGTGTTCGTCTCGTTCCTTATTGCCATAAAAAAAGATTTTACTTAAAACCTTGACAAGAACGAGAACAGATGGTAGGGGCTACGGTCGTTGATTCAGTCACGGTCCGCCGCTAGCGCGGACCCAGCGCTCAGAGAGTATTGGTGATAGTTGATTTAAATTACTACATTGAATACATTCACTGTTTATCATCTTCAGTTTTAGGAAGACTGAGGGGATTTGAGGGGGGATTAGCAGACTATTATGAATAAGGGGGAAAGCCTCTTGCTGCTAGACAACCGATGAAAACAGGCCAGGTTTATTACTTTACATGACAAGCTAAGTCTAGCATTTGATTTGTATGTCACCTTGTGTTAGTGTGATTGCGCAAAATAGAGGTAAACCGTCATCCTCAATTTATTCAACCATTTCACAGCTGTCACAGTCTATCTAGACGTATAAATGATCTATACTAGTTCCATAACTTTCTCATAAAATATAATTATGTACCAATATCTCTCTATACCCGTTTGAGTGCAAGATCTTTTTAGGAAGTACACAATAAGTTTTAAAAAGTGATACGCATTTTAAATTTTTTTTTTTAATTCCTTAACAAATAATCACCCCGTTGTGCATATGCGATAAATATAAATACTAAACAGTAGATCAATGCCTTTGTTCTGTCGCTAAATGTCTACAACGTTTTCTCGACGTATAGTCGATAAAATATCCAAGAGATCTCACAATCATTGCTGTAAAATGTTACAGCCGTCGTAAATAATTAAAAAAAAAAGATAATAACCATTCACTAAGTAGCAAAATCATGTTGTGATATGAACACAACAAACGCGTACAACTGCTGCGTAGGTAGATACGTGACACGCCTTAATACGAATACCGATTCGCAACGGAAGGAATCAGTACAACCGGGGCAATGCGGGCAGGTGAGGGACACCGCTCTCTTCATTACCGTAGCCGATCGTAGCTCTATCTAGTGGCCGAGTACAATCACTATTTGTATTTATTACATGTTTGGATGTTCTTAGTTGGTATTTCATTTTATTTGATACAGCTGAGTTCTAAAGTATTTCTAGTAGTTTCTGAGTTTCAAAAGCTATTTCTGAATCATTATTTGAACACAAACGTACCTATACAACATATAGGTAAATAACAAAAAAAAATTGTTGAAGTACAAAAAAAAATTGCGGAAATCCAGAATTATCCAAATGTTTTGTTTTTTTAGATTTCTTTAGTGTTAATTTCGCCAATACTTGTCTTTTAAACAATTCGACACATGTTTCGCCTCTACACGAGGCATCCTCAGGACATCGCCAAAATCTGGCATGAGACTGAATCAAATGAGGTGGAAACCGCTCTTTTATACCCTCGTCCCATGAAATAGTACGCGCTGTGATTGGTCGGCTGTTGTGACGTATTACCCCCGGAAGAGATACGTAGCAATGGTGAAGGGACGAAATTTGTTTGTTCATTCAACAATGTAAACATAAGTTTTTTTTGTGTTTTGTTATTTCTAATTGCTTTAACACATTCAAGCGAAATCCATTTTTACATGCATGTAAAATATTAACATATAAATACACACAGTTAATATTACCAGATTAATTTAACTAACGTGCCAATTTAATTCCAGCAACATGTATTTAAATCGACAATTAATAGTTATGCAAAGTACTCGAATTATAGAAAGGTTTAAGTAACGGTGAGGTTTAATTTAACACCGTTATGCGCCGTAATTAAACGCAACGCACACAAAAACATTAAATTATCAATTAAAACCACAACGTTATAACGTTACATACTTTGTGAATCTTAACGAATGAGCTTGGTATAATATAGTAGGTGTAATGTACCATATTCTCCATATTCCCTACATACTTAGACCCTACGAGAAAGTGAGAAGAAAAAGATCAATGCTCTTGAGATGTGGTGCTGGAGAAGAATGCTCGGTATATCGTGGACGGAATTCCGAAGCAATGAGTCCATTCTTCGGGAGCTCGGCATCAAACAGAGACTGTCTACTACCGTACAAGCTCGCATTCTCACTTTCTTCGGGCATGTATCGCGTCGTGGAAGCGACTCCATAGAACGCTTAATAGTGCAGGGTAAAGTTGAGGGCACTAGACCACGAGGCAGGTCCCCGATGAGGTGGACGGACCAAGTGAGGCAAGCTGTCGACGGTACTCTGCATGAATGCACGAGAAGAGCGGCAGTTCGCGACGAGTGGCGTCGCATTGTGAAACAGGCCACTAACCTCGACGTGACGACCACGACCATTCTGACAAGAGTGTAACGCCGAAGAAGAAGATAATGCACCTAGGGAGAAAAGTGGGTAATACTCACCCGCGGACAATCGCGGGTGGAAATGTCCTACTTATCTCACGTGGTGCGTATTCGATTTTTTTCCCCACCTGGATGAAAAACTCCCTTTTAATGGTACCAGGAGCCTTACGAAAATTAAAATACGAAGTTTTGGTTGACGGATCGTACATTTTCCTATTACGAAAGTGTTTCGAATCCGATGATCGAAACGAAGTGATTAAGACATTTTGTCTTTCGTTTACCTTATTCCCAAATTCACTTGACAATTACGTTTTCGTTGTTCGACATTGTTATGATCGTAACAACAACGTCACTTATTACGACTTATAGGTTTCGTTTTAGATAAAATATATTTATTTTATTATAAAATGGCACGTTTATTAATACACAAAGAGGCACTAAAAGACAGCTTTTAATCGAGGTAGGAAAAAAAATATTATGGGAACATGTGGATACGATAAAACTAATATTGTCTACATGTTATTTCCATCCATTATGCTATTTATATTACAAATTAAATCTTTAGTATTAATTCCGCTTAGATTTACAAAATCACTTCATCACGTGTTTCAGGCATCGTGAGGACCCTTTGACCCGCTAAAGAACGTCATCATTTATGACATTTTAAATGACAATACGGAGAAACCACAAAAAATATTGAAACTATTTTTTTTGCCTCGGATACATAAACATAATATTATTAAGTATGTATAATTTGTATTGTTTCACCGAATGTGGCTTCTGCCGAATGTCGAATTTGACCGAATATACGGTTTATATATGTGTCAAAGACAAAGTAGAATTAAAAATTGGTTAAAGTTAAGCGCGTACACCTTCCTTAAAGGCCGGCAACGCTCCTGTGATACCTCTGGTGTTGCAAGAGAATGTGGGCGGCGGTTATCACCAGGTGACCCGTAAGCTCGTTTGTCCTCCCCTCCTACTCCAAAAAAAAAATTGCGTGCTTTTGCTTAAAAGTCATATCTAGTTCCATAAATATAACATAAATTAATATTAATTCGTTACATAAATAGAAATTCAAAGACTGAAAGTCGAAATAAAATAATATAAAATATTATCTTAAATAAGTTATAAAGAAAAAATAATTTTATTAAAGCATATTTTACTACTTGGTGTTGTTTCTTTTATAAGGAATTAAAAACAAACACGTCAAGTGCCTATTTAACTTAAAAATCATCATTTTACATTTGATTTTAAAATAAATATCATTTCACTTCCCATTTCTTATCTAAATTAATTCAAGCTACCTAATTTCGGCCAAAATTCGGCCGGAGACGAAGTTCGGTAAAAGAAGAAAGTAAGAAATTGAAGGTTACATTATTAATCACCGCTCATCAATATGATATTGTTATTGAATATTAACGAATATGGCTGTATGGGCTCGATCCCTTTGCCTGTCCTAATAATGGACGAAGAAACAAAAAGCGGATGGTACAGAAACTTGACGCCATCTTGCCGTAACGGACTTCCGTTGCATTGTCGTCCAGTTACCTCGTAGTCGCGCCTAAAGAAGTTTTACTTCAAAAGTATTTAATTTATACCTATATCTTTTCAAGACACGTTTATATATATAATACTAGCTGACCCGGCAGACTTCGTACTGCCTCAATCGATAAATAAAATACCTAGACTTTTGTATGTACGTCAAATAATATTGTTTGCGTTCAGAAATTTAATTTGTGACAAAACTTCAGATATATCAATCTACATAAACATGATAGATGATAGATAGTTCACAACTGTATTTAATCTACCTACTATAGTTACGTAAAATTAAGTTTATTTTTTACCTCCTGAAAAAGTTAGAAGTTATAAAAATTCTAATTAGTTAATCATTTTAAACTATTATTTTAATTTGATTTCTGAACGACGGGGGACAGACACATCAAAGGAAAATCAAAATTGTTTTTATTTAATTCCGAGTATTTTCATATCTTTCACAAATAATTCAAGACCAAAATTAGCCAAATCGGTCCAGCCGTTCTCGAGTTTTAGCGAGACTAACGAACAGCAATTCATCCTACTAATATTATAAATGTGAAAGTTTGTATGTCTGGATGTATGTTTGAGCTTCTTTAACGCAAAATCTATTGAATAGATTTTGATGAAACTTTACAATAATATAGCTTATACACCAGAATAACAAATAGGCTATAATTTATAAAACTATAGTGTGAATTATACAAAATATAAAAGAAGTGTGATTGTTACTAATGAATACAACTAGCGCCATCTCTTATCAACTAGCAAGCAAAAGATCAATACAATTTATATGGCAAAGCAACGTTTGACGGGTCAGCTAGTTCTTATATATATATATATATATATATATATATATAGATATTACCTTCTTGGTTGTCATCACACAAATCGTCACGATATACCGTCGTCTCCAATCACCGTGTTACACGGTATTTATAATTAAATAAACATTTTTCACAGTACCACGCTAGCGTCATAATTTCTTGGGAATGTTGGTTTTGCTCACGTCCTATGCCTGAGTACCGTTACAGAATATACATTATTATTTCTTTCATTTGCTTTTGGAATTTTAAATGCGATTTTTTTTTATGGAATAGGAGGACAAACGAGCGTACGGGTCACCTGGTGTTAAGTGATCACCGCCGACCACATTCTCTTGCAACACCAGAGGAATCACAAGAGCGTTGCCGGCCTTTAAGGAAGGTGTACGCGCTTTTTTTGAAGGTACCCATGACGTATCGTCCCGGAAACACCGCACAAGGAAGCTCATTCCACAGCTTTGTAGTACGTGGAAGAAAGCTCCTTGAAAACCGCACTGTGGAGGACCGGATCCAGATGGTGGGGATGATATCCTAATTTGTGGCGTGTCGTGCGAAGGTGGAATTCGGCGGCAGGAATCAGGTTGAACATCTCTTCGGAACACTAACCCCGTGATAAATGCGGTAGAAGACACACAATGAAGCGATTTATTTATTTATACTTATTAATGAATTTTTATTATGGAAGAGGAGGGCAAACGATAGTTATTATTACTTGTCGCCTCGCCTTATGTGGACAACTATTCATAATATTCAATAAAAGGATGTAATCTTATATTGGCTTTCCCCCTTTCAGAGGAAGCTAAAAGCACATGAGTAAATTAAAATTCATAAAATCAGGCTGTGGCTTCATCAGAGGCTTCATGATAGTTGAACAAAGCAAGACTTTATGACGATACGTTACTCGAAAGGTTAGCTCAGTTGGGAGATAACTCGTGGATTCGAGCCCCGCATCGTTCATAAAATTTTGTTTTCAAATTTTATTTGTCTATTAATCCCAGAAGTGAGATATCACTTTAAAAACATAACATATTGTTTAGATTTACAAGAGCGACATCTCAAGTCAATTTCCTAATATGTAAATATTGGGGTTGAGCAGATTATCAACTGTAAAGTAGATGCTGTAGATGAAACCACAACCTGAGTCGAACAAAGCACACAAGATTTTATGAAGATACGTCACTCGAACGGTTAGCTCAGTTGGCAGAGCACTCGCACGGAACGCGACAGGGTTCGAGTCCCGCATCCTTCATAAAAGTTTGTATTCCAATTTTATTTGTCTTTGAATCCCAGAAGTGAGTGTTATCACTTTAAAACATAACTAATTATTCACTTATGTGCCTATGAAGTATATATAACTACTAGCTGACCCGACAGACGTTGTGTAGATAATAAAAAAAATACTGTTTTGTAGGAATTTGCCAATAATATTTCAAACATTTACAACATCAAGAATTATTTCATAAAGAATGCTCCCTGTTGTTATAATGAAATTGTTTCACAGCGGAACTGTCAGACCGTGTGTCACTAAATTCTCTCATAGAAAATATTTAAAATAAAAATTATTATGATTTCCAAATCTAAATAAAACTATCCTATCTCTCAAGTTAGACCAAACTGCACTGCATGAAGTAGTCCCCATCAAAATCCGTTCATTAGTTCAGGCGTCCATCGCGGACAAACAACGTGTCACGATTTTTATATATATGAAGATATATAAGCGCTTATATTAAGTCGAGTTTATAATACAAGAATAGTTAAGTCAAGGCACGTGCAATATACAGCGGTTACCAGCTATCCAATTCCTATTTCCGTAACGATGTTCACGAGCCCGTCTCCCAATCTCACCGGCTATGAGCCCCCGAAATTGGATCTTCACACAATATGCTTCGCGAATTTATTCAGCGAGACATTCGACACATCTTATTATGGATGGCGCTATACGAGCTTTTTGGATTACTGTAACGGTAATTGTGGATTGTTTCAATTTGAGACCGTGGTCAGTCACTGTCTGTGTTATAGAAGTGAAACTTTATCAACGTATGAGAGAAATTTCATATAAATCTCGTCACATTTCAGTATAGTGACTTAAAGATTAAATATTAGTTTGATAGTCATAAAATAAAAATTCTTATTTGTATGCATGTCTTAATAATAAAATTAGATTTAATTTAGTACGGATTTTTTTTCTTTTTTAAGTCTTATCCACCCAATTTTCTTTTAAGTTGTAAATAGTAGAAAAATTATATGTCATAAAGAAATTTCACTTCTTCCCTGTATACTCTGGTACACATACATATCTATATTATATATATATAAAAATGAATTGCTGTTCGTTAGTCTCGCTAAAACTCGAGAACGGCTGAACCGATTTGGCTAATTTTGGCCTTGAATTATTTGTGGAAGTCCAGGGAAGGTTTAAAAGGTGAATAAATAAGAAAATGCTGCTAAATTAAATAAAAACAACAAATTTGTTTTTCCTTTGATGTGTCCATACATAATTTCTATGAGAGAATTGATTGACGCACGGTTTGACAGTTCTGCTGTGAAGCAATTTCATTACGACAGCAGGGTGCATATTTTACGAAGTAATTCTTGATGTTATGATATGTTATTGACAAATTCATAAAAAACATTATTTTATTTATTATATACAGAACAACGTCTGTCGGGTCAGCTAGTTTTTAATATATATAAGAGATTTCCACGTATATACTCATCACGATATCTCTGCAACCATAAGAGCGCAGAGACTTGAAATTTGGTAGAAATATTCCTTTCGCCGAGTAGAGATCGGCTAAGAAGGGATTTAAAGAAATTCCATCCGCAAGAGTTTTTTTTTATAACAGAACAACGTCTGTCGGGTCTGCTAGTTTTTAATACACGCGAATTACAGTTATTCCAAATTTAAAACTTTTTGTCTTTATCTTACCTTAGTCACTACAGAATTACATGACACGGAGAAGTATTTTTAAGGGTCAGGCCACAACACTGCGTTGCGGTTTCGTATCGCAAAAACAACATCTAAGAGCGCTTTCTTAGGTCCGAGAACGGTTTTTGAACGGCCAGTAAAATTTATATGCGGGTACGATGACGTTGCCCTGCACATCAACGACCTCTGGATGCAAATTGCGCCATCGAACCTTCCCTCTACCAATACAAATGATTTAAGTTTTCTTTAGTGTTAATTCCGCCAATATTTGTTTTTAAACAATTTGACACGTGTCGCCTCTACACGAGACAACACGTCCTGAGGATGCCATCATTTGTATAATTATGGATTTCCGCAAAGTAACGCCTACTTCAATAAATTTTCTTCCCTCTACCATTGAGACCTTAGTTCTGCTGCGTCCGCGTCGTAGATATTTCCGATGCGACGCCGCAACGCAGTGTTGTGGCCGGGCCCTAAACTTGGAGTAACTTTACTTCGCGCTTATTAATAACAGAGATTAGGTCTTCATGAAAGCCAATTTACATCTTCATTATAACTACTTTCTTTGATCAAAGCGAGTGTTACACATTTATTATACTTTTAAAAAGATTAAAACGCGTGTAATTGTAACTGTATTTTTACGTAAGTTTTTTTTTTATACGATTTGGTATTGTTTATTTTACCCGAAGTTTAGTGGAGTTAACAGGATCAAATTTTAACCTAATGCAAAAATACATCACACACCTGAAATTATGGCAGAGATTGTTAGTGCCGAATTGCAATTTAACAATTTTTTTTAAATTGTTGTTACAGCGCTCTCTTGTTTCTTTTACAAAATTATTTAAAAGGTATATTATATATGATGGTAAGTACGGAACCCTTCGCTATGCCAGATCAATTTGACTCGAGTGCTTTTTTTTTCAATTTATTAGTGTGTGTTCCTTGTCGAATCTCCAAAACCGTTGGACCGATTTTGACGGTATTTTAATCTAGATAGCATATGTGATAGGGCATATCATAGGCTAGGTTTTATTTGAAGAAATGAATCAGGATTTAAATTTTACACGGCAAGACGCGGATGTAAAAATAATGTATTGATAATATTTTTATATTGACACACTCTTACACAAATTATCTTTCCCCAAACTAGGCCTGTACTATTGGTATTTTTGACTTGACTTGACTTAAGACAACGATATATTTAATACAATATACTTACTTAAACATACATAAATACATATAAACATGCATCACTGGGAAACAAACATTCACATTTATCATATAAATGGTTGCACCTACCGGGATTCAAACTCGGGACCTCTAGCCCAGTAGACAGGGTCACGAACCACTGGGGTCGTAGATATATAGATAAAGGCAAGGTTTTTGGAATCACATATACATCTCGTAATGAAGTATTCACCTGGGTACATAGACCTTGAAACAAAACGCGCAAACGGAGCGATAATATTACGTGACAAGTGTGAATTCCTCATGAGAAAGTGCGGAGTAATCGATCGTGCGTTCCTACAGATATCTAAAAACTGAGGCAACGCACTCGACCACACGAATGTTTTTTATATGTATTACATTAAACATGTTCACACTAACAACACCTCTAGCCACGGACGAGTGATGTTTGCTGGAACTGCGGTCACCTAGACGGCAAAGTCAAGCGATACAAGGCGCTCTGCCAACCGTCTGAAATTACTACCCATTCGAAAAAGTATACCTCAGATTTGAGAAGAACTGGCAAGAAACACAGTCGGCTTTTAAAATACCGTTACAATGTAAACAATTTGTTATGTTTTTAAACTGATAACCCTCACTTCTAGGATTAATACACAAATAAATTTTTTATGAACGATGCGGGACTCGAACCCACGACCTCTCGCGTTCCTTGTGACCTCTAACAAGATTTTATGGCGATACGTCACTCGAACGGTTAGCTCAGTTGGCAGAGAACTCGCACGGAACGCGAGAGGTCGTGGGTTCGAGTCTCGCATCGTTCATGAAATTTTATTTGTGCGTTACAATGTAATTTCGTACAATAAAATTTATTATTCAATAGCCTGAGGCCGTCGATCCATTCCCACTCTGTGGTTTTTGGTTTTTTAAACATATATTATAATAAATTCCCCTGGCGCATTCCCTATTTCGGGTCGGCCTTCATGATTGTAGATCGCCACTGTTTGCGATCTTGGGTTACTTCTGGCGTTAGACCTAGCATCATCATGTCTTTGTTAATGGTTCTAGTCCAGGTAGTTGGTGGGCGGCCTCTGCCTCTCTTGGCCTCATCGATATCCATCATGACTCGTATCGTCATGTGGTGTTCGTCTCTACGCATTAAATGCCGCGTAATCGGTTTTCCTGCATTTTATTTTGCAAATGAGCTGCAATTTTAAAGGTACCTCGGATATACTCATTCCGATTCTGTCTGATCGAGTAACAATTCCAGACCCACGCGACAGTTACATTTCGGTGACATGCATTATTTGTTCGTCACATTTTCTTATTTCCCAGCATTCGGATCCATAAAACATAGCTTGGTCTTACTGCGCGATTGTACACGGTGCCCTTACTTTGTTTTTTAAACACTTACGTTTGTTTTGAACATTTTCTGGAAACTTGTTTTAAAAGCATAAACCTACATCGCTTCACAAAAGACTTACCTACTAATGACTTACTGTATTAGTTGCAAATTCGACTACTACGCAAAAGTGTTTTCATTTCTCGGGTTATATATATAACCATATATAGCCTATGTCACTCACAAACAAACTGACTTTATATTGGTAACAGCACGGTTTTCAAAATAGATTAACGGCCATTTCCAATATTCAGTCTATCTTCGGTTGTGGCCTACTTTGGATAAAAAATCGTAACTATCGTTGACTTTTCATGGGAGGCCGTACAGCTTACCAGCGATTGAAGTTTGTATAGAAATTGTGAACTGGCGATAAGAATGACTTATCGGGTATATTGGGACAGCTTCAGATTATTGACAGTAGAAGGTAGTAATTTGTCTCTATCTGTAGATAGTGTATTGGGAACGGCTGTAAATAGATCGAAAGATTACCCCCTACAACCTCACCCCTTTTACCTCTTTATAAAACTCGGCAAAATATCGTATTTTTTGTGAGCCTAGTCTTAGGATGTATCGATTGAGCATACATAGACTTCACTCAGACTTTACTTACGTAAAATTTTGCTAACTGTGATAAAACGCGAACTTGACCTTTGTATTGGGCTGTCTTTGCTTAAGATCAGCATAATTTCAGCTGTCAAATGACTATAACAACGAAATCGAAATGTATTCTGAGCTTAGCTAAGTTTTACTTTTTTTATGAAAATAAGAGACGAGACGAGCAGGAAGTTCAGCTGATGGTAATTGATAAGCCCTGCCTAATGGGTATGGGCAATGCAGTGCCGCTCAGGATTCTTGAAAATCTCATAAATTCTGGACGGCACTACAATTACGCTAGTCGCATTTGCATTCAATTTCACTAGATACGGTGCACTTCAGAACAAAAACTGCTTCACGGCAGAAATAGGCGCCGTTGTGGTACCCATAACCTAGCCCGCTTCCTGTGCAAAGGAGCCTCCCATTGGTAAACTGGTACCTAAGTAAAGTCTGAGCAAACTATAAGTACGCTCTATAGATCTCAGCCTTAATCTCGACATCCGTTAGATCATCAACAGATACAAAATATTATTCAAGCAGCGTTTTCATTTGCCAACATCACGAAAAATTTCAAATAGTTTCTTCCACTTAACATAAACAGATACAATTATTACATTTCTAATTAAAACTTGAAAACATGATACAGGAACCGATAGTACCAGAAAATAGGTAGAGTTAATTACTTTGTTAATTAACATTACTGATAAGAATTATAACGTTTTATGTAAGAATGCATTTCTCTTTTACATGTTAACTTTTTTCGGGATTTGCTACGGACGAGAAGTCTTAAAATTTCAACTTAACCTTACAAATAAAGATCTTACAGTATAAATAAACTACTAGGGCCTTTTTTCATGGAAAAGGAGCACAAACGACGGGTCACCTGGTGTTAATTAACCCGCCCACATTCTCTTGCAACCGCAGGGGGATCGCAGGAGCGTTGCCGGCCTTTAAGGTGTACGCACTTTTTTTGAAGGTGCCCGGAAACACCGCACAAAGAAGTTCATTCCACAGCTTCGTAGTACGTGAAAGAAAGTTCATTCATTCCAGAAAGAACCATCCAAGGCCTTACAAATAAACTTGGCATAAAGTTATACCTGAGAATAAACAAAGAATTTGCAAAATGTGTACATATATGCTTTTGTAGATGATATATTTTTTGTTTAATTTGCAAGGCAGCTAATTTGAAATACGGCATTTTGGTTTTTAATATTTATTGCTAAAATAATACCAATACAGACTTTGTCAATTTTGACTGGTAATTTAGCGGATATACTAATTGAAATTGTACCAAAATTTAAGGGGTTGTACTCTCGGGTCAGAGCGAATAACTCCAATACGGAGGAATCACAGAGGCGTTACCGGTCTTTCAGAAAAGGGTACATATGCGCTTTTTTTGAAGGCACCCATGTCGCAACGTTCTGGAAAGATTGCACAAGGAAGATCATTCCATGGTTTTCTCGTACCTGGAAGAAATACTATTGAAAACAGCATTGTAGAGGCACACCAGTCATCCATATGGTAGGGATGATACTAATTCGTATTGTAACATGCGAAGGTGGAAGTCGAGGGCAGGAATCAAGTATAAACAGCTCTTCGCAACACTATACGTGATAAATACGGTAGAATACTAACCGCTAGTTGCAGAAAGCATCCTTAAAGTTAATGTTTCATTAAATATAATATCGTCACTTTCTTTTTCATTTTGCCAGTCAAAGATAGCATGTGATATAAGGCAACAATATCCGAACAACTGAGCCTTGCTCAGATTTTTATGAATGTACAAAACTTGAACAAAAAAAAACTAATAGGACATCTGGATTCAAACCAGGCTCTTCTGCTTTCGGACCCAATGTCCCATCTGAACTATTATAGACTTGTATATAGTCGCAAAATTTACCTTTGTATTGTAATGTTATTCTTGCTGTTTCTCATTAAAACACGGATAAAACTACATTTTTTAAATTGAAACCTATCTAGATCGATTTATCGCCTCCGAAATCCCCTGTATACTAATTTTTATGAATATCGTTGGAGCCTTTCCGAGATTCATATTATATATACTAGTGGACCCAACAGACGTTGTCCTGTACACACGTGTTAAATTTGAAAAATCGGTCCTGCCGTAAGGAGGAGTTCACTAACGTACACATGAACAGGATAATTATATTATATGGACGGAATAGAGAATCTAAATCAATCTCAAATTCACTGGAACACACAAATAAATCATCAAAATCCGTCCAGCCGTTTAAGAGGTAGTTCAATTGTGAACCTAAACCATTCTCAAATCTACCTGAAGACACACATCAATCTCAAATTCACCGGAACACACAAAAAAATCATCTAAATCGGTCCAGCCGTTTAGGAGGTAGTTCAATTGTGAATCTAAACCATTCTCGAATCCACCTGAAGACGTACAGAAAGTTTCATAAAAATCGGTCCAGCCGTTTAGGAGGAGTTCAGTGACATACACACGCACACAAGAAATATATATATAAAGACAAGAATTGCTCGTTTAAAGATAAGATTAAATTTAAGGATGCTTTCTGCAACCAGCGGAGAAACTGTTATAATTATTATCTGTATGAGGGCTTATTTGTTGTATTAGATCTATGTGTAGAATTCTCACAAAATACCAAATAGTAGCTATAAAATCTTAGAGTGTTCCACAACGAACATAAACTATCGTATCATTTATAGGCACTTACGTGGTATCGTGGGAAGCCATAAATAAACCTTATGATTGTATGATTATAGTCACATATGGATATATCTGGGACTTTACCACTATCTGTGTTACCAGGCTGCATAATGCTAACATGATAGTAGGTTTACTGTACGCTGCCCTTATTTACAATATGATGACTGATTTTGTTATAATTGTCTGATAATGTTCGGACTCTTTGTACAGAATTGGCTGGATAGGTCCCACATACGGCGCGTTATGCAGTGACATAGTAATATGCAAGCATTATTGTGTTTCCAACCTATTTTTAGGGGTTCCGTAGCCAAATGTATGTTCGTTATGTATGTCTGTCTGTCCGTGTATGTCACAGCCACTTTTTCCAAAACTATAAGAACTATACTGTTGAAACTTGGTAAGTAGAAGTATTATGTGAATCGCATTAATATCCAGTAAGTAGTTTTTTAATACGTATTAATTATAAGAGCTCATTTGCAATGTATAATTTTGAGCAAACATTTTTGCCTTTCCCATTTAAATAATCTAATTTATTTTTCCTTTATTCAGTCGATCGGTAAAGCCGTTTAAAAACTATTCCAAAAAAAATGTATTTAGAAAATTTAAATTTTTGTAGTTGTTTTGAGATCTCTCAAAATCTAACTATCAGCATCGGTTCGAATTGTATTCAAAATCTAATTTTGGTCAAGCCCTATAGAATCGCGCCAACCGCGATGAAATCAGTCGAGCCGTTCAGAAGTTATAAGAGATTATTAGAATGTTTACATACATCCATACATACACACACGCAGTTATACGGACGCCATGGCGGGAATAGTTGAGCAGGGAAGCTTCGTAGGAGAAGGAGAAGCTTAGTAGGTTAAAACGTCGAGATCTGATGAAAACTAGATTTTCGAAAATCGGTGAAAATTTTCAAGCGGAAAGTTAGCAATGGAAGTGTTCTGTTTTCAGTGTGTCGGAGGGTGTTGTCGAAAATGGATAAAATTTAATTGCGTGCGGTTATTAAGTACTTTTTAGGATAAGTCTTAAGAGTATTGTATATTGTATAACATACGTCTGAATAATTTATTTTTCGGGACTTGAGCGGTGAGTGATGCTAATGCATATGTACACCTGGTACATATCGACGTAATTAGCAACGTTTTGGCGTAGTGGTAGAAAGTTTTTGTGTGTGTACCTAACAGATGATTGCAACAAAAGAAATATTTGAAGAGGAAGCAGACTAGTCAGAAGGTTTTTTTAAATATAAGAGTGGGCAAACGGGAAAGCGGCACACGGGATGGGGAGAGGTGAGGCAACCACCCATGGACATTCGCAACAACAGGTGTCAGAAAATGCGTTGCAGGCCCTTAGGGTGGGAGTACGTTTTTTCTTGAAGGTCCCTATTTCGTATCTGTTCGGGAAAACCACAGCCGGTTGATTCCACAAAGTGGCTGTTCGAGGCAAGAAATTTCTTGCAAAAGGAGCGGTTGTGGAATGCCAGACATCAACGTCATGCGGGTGGTACATTGCAAGTAATGTCCGGTGGTGAAATTCGGCCGCTGGAATCAACCCGAATAGCTCCTCTGAGTACTCCCCGTGATAAAGGCGGTAGAAGATGCTTCGTTGTATGCGGTCAAATGGAAGAAGCTGGTACTGGGGAGCATTACCGGTAAACGAATTTAAGGATTTACACAGATAGCTTCACAATAGGACCTGTAACTGGTGATCACATCTTCTTACAGAAACTGAACATACATAAACCAATACTACTGGGCACACACAGCTCCATCTTCCAACGTGAAAGGACATGGCTACTATATCAGAAAGAGCCCACTCAGCGCTAATATACGAGTGTCATCAATCCCTCGAACGTTCTTCTAACAACTTGGTAACTCTGCAATGGATCAAGGAAAACAAACAGTTCATTGGTGAACGATGCAGCGGATGCTCTTGCGTAGGGTTCAGTGACCCAAGTGCCAATTTTCAGCTAAATACGTTCATGGATACGCTCCCTCACCAACAATCTACACAATACCCGATGGATAAACTACTAAAGGTGCCCACATCACTGAATGAGCATCTATTCACAATCGGCGTAACGGGTAGCTCAAAGTGAAGAGAATCTCTGACGAAACGGTCACTAATGTAGTTCTGGAATGTGCAGGAATGGCCAATAAACGGGCAAAAACCTTAAATACAAGGTCGCCCCGAGAAGTTCTGGAAGGACCTGGGCAGGTTTGGAGTAACTTGCCAACATTGGACGCAAAATGGACCCAAATAAGTGACATAATAGCAGAAACAGGAGCCCCTACACCATACCAAGAAAATAAGTCGGCTGAACCTTACGTCTCATGCCAAGTTTACTTTAAAAAAAGCAAGATATTGCAATTACTCGATTAAAGGCTTGGTACAATCGGCGCAGGTAACGCATTCAATGACGCTCAAGATTCTAATTTCCATATTCCATATTTAATCTGTCTGAATGTATTATGCACTCCATTTAAATTTCGAATTCCAAACAAGATATTATCCAACTTCTAACTAGCCTGTGTTATTACAATATGTCAACACCATGAGTTTGAATTTCGAACACAAATGCGTTTCATTTAACGTTGTGTAAGCACAATATGCGTACGAGTATTAAGTGCTCTTTGTTCTACCACTCAATGACTTGCTATTGTACATAGTACCGGAGCCCGCATACTTCAGTAAGCTAACATTTCCTTTAGAGTATCCTGTAAATAGTGCTTGGAACGTAAATAATTATTATATATTATGCACCTAATACTACTCTATCTTTAAATCTCTACAACAACGAAGTAGCGATTTAACTGTTATTTTCTAGAACAAGTAGATATCAACAAGTAAAAAATTCTTTGTAAAAATTAGGTTTCCGTATCTAAAGTATTATCAAACCTCCGCTGTCCATTCATTTGTCTGTCAGCGGGCTGGCAACCACAAAAGCTAGACAGTTGATTGAAATTTGACAGATTTTATTAGAATTGCTGAATTAACAACATATTCTCACCCTTTGTGTGCCTATAGGAATTGCGGTTATCTGGTTTTTCAAAAACTATACTGCAATGAAGTGTTGAGGCCCATGGACATCCGCAACACTAGGCGTTAAGAGATGCATTACCGGCCCATTAGTTGGGAGTATGCTCTAATCTTGAAGATCCCTAAGTCGTATCGGATCGGAAAAATTACAGCAGATTTTTAATCCACAAAGTGGCGGTGCGATGCAAAAACTTCTATTTTTTTATGAAAATAATGGATGAGACGAGCAGGACGTTCAGCTGATGGTAATTGATATGCCCTGCCCATTACAATGCAGTGCCGCTCAGGATTGTTGAAAAAACCCAAAAATTCTGAGCGGGCACTACAATTGCGCTCGTCACCTTGAGATGTTAAGTCTCATTTGCCAAGTAATATCACTAGCTACTTAAATATTACCTACTGCTTCACGGCAGACATAGGCGCCGTTGTGGTTCCTATAATATAAGAAACTGTACGGTGCAATGCAATAAGTCATTATAACAATTTGAAAATAAATAAGAGTACCCGAAAACTAAATCTACGCATATTAATACTAAAAAGCTGAATAGTAGTTTTGTTTATCTTAATGTAATGTTACCAGTCGGATTTTTATAATTATTTTGATAAATAGCCAATTTAATTACATATAATAATAGACTAAATAGGTGTCAGCGAGCCTTAAATATAGATGCAATCGGAAGAAGCGGCCGCGAACAACTTTATCCAAGAGCTTTTACGAAATGTTGGTAAGTTAAAAACATTTTTTTTAACATTTGACAACTGTCACAGTTATACGTTAAAATTACGTATAAAATTATCTAAGGTTACAAGATACACTTCACTCCTAACTATAGGCTTTTATTTTTATAGAATAGGAGGACAAACGAGCGTACGGCTCTGTTAATTTCGGCAACCATAATCGTAACTCTTGTAAAATTACGAAACATTGCAAGCAATAGACATGCATTATATAAATACAACAAAAGACAATAAAATATGACGCATTGTGAAGATAACGGGAGATTGGAGCATAATAGACTAACTCATTAGTTTTATCATTTTGCAAACAGCTTACTTATCTGTGTCAACATAGTTAACGTCAAAATTTTAAAATTCGAAGGCTAATTACGAGGCATCTACTAAAGTTATCTGTGGAATCTCTCGTTGATCCAAAATCTTTTGACGTGGAAATTTTATCTCCGTGTATCATCGTATTATTATTAAATATAAATAACTAATAGTTATAATCTAACCTAAACACGCTTTAATTTTTAATGAATTTAAATTCGAATAGCGTAATTAACAAATAAATACTCTTTGTTAGAAAGCATGGGATGCTTGATGTCAATTTCTAAAAAATATAATATCAAAAGTAGAGTTACTAACTCTACCACAGAGTAGCTTTGGTTAAAACAAAGGTACTTTGGTGGTAGAGTCATTTTGAGAATATCTTAATAATGTACTCAAATTTTTTTTTCAAACAAAAACATTTTTGTATTTATTACAAATTAGCTCATTTTAAACTTATAAAAATTATATTTCTACTTTTTAGTTTGCTTTCGATTAAAGCGTGTTTTTTAGTTTTATTTTAACTATTACATAATAATTTTTGCTTCTCTAGTCATAAAACTATGATAATTTGAACGCAACAAACAATCGGCATTTTAGTGTACGGATTTTTTAGCACGCGCCTTGGTCTTTTGCAGAAAAGCACTACTGGACATCGAACAATCGCTTATCCCGAATATCCTGGTAAGAAAAATGGGTCAGATTATTTAAATTATTGCATTTGCAAATAAGTGTAAATTTCAAATTAGTTTTGAAGGGGTGAAAGATCAAAGATTCCGTTACACAGATACATGGATAGACGAACACACCAAACTAATAATAAAAGCTTTTTCAGATATAGTACTCACACAAAATGAGACATAGAGTAAAACATGATAGAGTTAGGAAGTTAAAATGTTCAAACAACTGACAGAAAGAAATACTTACGTAAATAGGTACTTGCAATTTACATATTTTTTATAGAGGACTGATGTCTGTTGTAAATATTTGAAGACTTGCTTTATGACAATCTACGTAATATATATATATATTGTTTATACTTAATACTTTGTAGATAAAGTTGAAGCGTCTATTTTTAATTTTAAAATACATATAGCTATGTTAGAAATTTACACAGAACTTATTTATTATGTAGCTACATATAATATGTAAAATAAATGATATTTATAAAACGAAAACCATAAATAACTATATCTCAATATCAGTAAAATGGTTTTTCAAGTCTCTTTTATAATTTCTCGCCATAAAACCACAGCGTTCACCTCGTTTATGTATAATTATTGTTATGGTTTGTAGGATGTAATGGATGTAATTATTAGTTCTACTTTTTTCAGTTGGCAACTTGTTAAGTTATATAGTCTGTGGGAGAACCGGTATGGGTACAGCTCAACAGGTATAGGGCACTGACCTACAGACGATGCCATGAATGGCGGCACTCAGAAACTTCAGCTGTTTTAATTACCTAATACTTGTGTATAAATAACAACATTCGTACTATGTATTTCTTTTGTAGTTTATATGTCATTAATAATAAATCATTTAAATATCAACATAGTAAATATTTTCAATACAATACATAATTAGTTATAAATAAAGTTAGTATGAAATTATGTTCTAAGAGTTTATGCTAATTCTATATTAATATGATCTAAATAGTTTTTTAATTAGGTCATTACCTTATAACTAGATTGCAGCTGTCTCAACGCTTAGTTGAGATTCAAATGTAATAAAGGAAAAGTTTATAAGTTTTCAAATTAATTGACAGCCGGACAGACGGATAAAGTCTGCCATAAAACACATTAAACTTATTGTTATTTATATTTTTTAATACCTACTTATGGTTATTGCAAGTTAAATATATTTTAGCTAAAAATAATAATTCTTACCTATAAGCAACTGAACACGAACGCGTGTGTTTCGAGCAAGTTGCCAGTCGTGTCCTTATGAACCTTAAGGTCTACTTTCACAATGGACGCCAACCCAAAGAATCAACAACCATATACGGCCTTCTCTCAACTTATTATTACGCGTTGAACAGTAATGTTCAATTGGGACGATAATCACTTCACAAACACTAAATTAAACACATATGCACAGCACTTATTTTAAGGTTATAAAGTTTTTATCCGGGCCGCTTTAGAAAAGTTTAAAACTTCGGATGTCGGCTTTGTCGTTAGCGGCGACACAACACGCCGAAGCGAAGTCACCGCGCGAATGCCGGTGCCCGTCGCACGATGCCTATGGCCGTTCGTCGTCCCGCCACGGCCGCACCGTTGACAGCGTTCAAGCGAAATCACCACCGCCTCTCGTTTCGAGCGGATGCGTCCCCATTGTAAACAGATTGCCTGCTTCCAGGTTTTCACTTTTATGGGGTTATATTGGCCAGCTATACCCGCTGCTTCGTCAGCAAAGACATAAGTATATATCAGCTAAATCTATATTACAAATCTCTGTTTGTAATTAATTTTTTTAGAGAAAATTTGTGATACTTACCTACTTACAAATGTTTTGGAACTGAATGTAATTTTAATGATTAAAACTTATTCGTTTTATAAGTTAATAGGTAACGGGTTGCACAAACTGAATGAAATGGCGTAGTTAGATGAATTTGTTTTTGTCTTTAGTATTTTTTTATTTTCAACCAGTGTCATTAATTAATAGTTACAAATACATATCGTGTAACCTATACAATTTAAACTTTCAGCACAGCTGTCTTCATTAGATTTAAAGTCAAGAACAGATATTTTGACAGGGTGCAACACGATTATGGTATTTTATATGAGTAACTCAAATATATGTAATTCTTAATAGTTTCCTATTAAATTTTAAACATGGTCGGTTTCTTTATAATAAAGCACATGGACAAAATCTTTCCATTACGACGTAAATTTGAGCGTGTGTTGCTTTTTGTGTCTTTATTTACATTCAAGACATTTGACTTCCATTTTGATATAAAGTGAAATGTTATCGGAGATTATAAAGATACGTTAGCAATGGTTGTGGCTTCGCGCACGCAAATCATTATCGAATCCCATCTACAACATAAGCAATTACCAAACACCAAAACTGGTGTATAGGAACTGCCAAAAAAAATCTAAAAACTCCCACAGCAAATGCATTCTTATGAGCATATAGTAGGTATTCTGTACTCATAGTTGTACATTTTTGAAATTAATCTATATACAAACTAGTAAAAAGTTATTTATCTTGTTTCTTTGTACCTGGATCCCTGTTACACGCAAGGAAGCAGGCACCAGACTACAAACAAGCAAGCGTGACGAGTACCAATATTGACAATGGGTTGAAAAGGACAGTAGATTTACTAACCTGTTGCTATAGAACGAGATAACCGTTATCTGTTTGTAGTTTTAAAACTTTTTTGTAAGTATTTCTATTTCGTACCAAACTTTAAAAAACTACAGATTACGCCAAACCTAATGGCCGCATGTGAGAACTAGCGCATTTTTCTCGAGAGGAGGAAAAGATATTTACGTATTTGGGCCCCGAAACAGGGTCCATAATACTATGTCGGATTACTTCACAGTGGGGTTTTCAAGGAATTTTATTCCACGTGCAACCAGTCTGTAGAATGAGCTTCCTTGTACAATGTTTCCAGGACTAAGCGGCAAAAAAAGCACGCACACCTTTCTAAAAGGCCGGCAAAGCTCCTATGATTCCTCTGTTACAAGAGAATTTGGGGGACGTTGATCACTTAATATCAGGTGACCCGTACGCTCATCTTTCCTCCATATCCATAAAAAATAGGCACCTACACAGTATATTAAAAAAATACACACATAGAATTTCTTACCGCGAAAACTTGTCACATTGCGGCTGAGTCCAGAAATACTCAAGTGTGTGACATGTTATTGGTATCAAGTAACAAGTATATTACTGACTGGTGCAAATTATAATAAATTATTGTATTTCGAACGACATCGTTTTAAAAATGCACGTCCACTTTTCTAAAAGGCATGAAAATCTGGGCAATGATGAGCACTTAACATAAGTTGACCCATCCGTTACACGGTCATTAGACCAGTGGTTCCCCGCGAGGTAGAGGGTTCGAATCTCAGCCGTGAAATATTTTTTTTCCAGTGAGATGCCCTCTAAAGACCCCGGAATACCTCGCAATCAGGGGAACTTGCCGAGGTCGGCGCCTATTTCTGCCGCGAAGCAGTAATGTGTAAACATTACTGTGTTTCAATCTGAAGGGCGCCGTACCTAGTGAAGTGCAAATGAGTCTTAACATCTTATGTCTCAAGGTGACGAGCGCAATTGTAGCGCCGCTCAGAATTTTTGGGTTTTTCAAGAATCCTTAGCGGCACTGCATTGTAATGGGTATCAATTACCATCAGCTGAACGTCCTGCTCGTCTCATCCCTTATTTTCATTTAAAAAAAAATATTATATAAGTATCTATTATAGATTAAAAAGTACACGTACCTATGTGAAATAGAGTACGGTTTGCAACCAAATTTTATTGTTGTTATGCGCCTCTGTTCAGAGCGTGAGAGCGCTCTGAACGATCGACGCACGTTTCGGTGGGCCAAGCTCTTCAGCAACTGTCTAGTGCGAGTCGCAGCCACAAAGGGTTCCGCACAGTAGTACTCAAGATATAACAATTTAAAATACACTATCAAAATTTCAGCTGAGTAGTAGTAGTATGGTTTCTGTTGATAAGAAACTTGTTTATCGACGAAAGATGGCTAATGGCTATCCAATTATATGTAGGTATCTTCTAAATATTATTACTATCCTTTAGGTTATTGGCTCCGTATTTTAGTATATTTTTTTTATGAAAATAAGGGACGAGATGAGCATGACGTTCAGCTAATTGTAATTGATACGGCCTACCCATTACAATGCAGTGCCGATCAGGATTCTAGAAAAACCCAAAAATTCTAAGCGGCACTACAATTGCGCTCGTCACCTTAGAGGCATTAGATGTTAAGTCTCATTTGCCCAGTAATTTCACTAGCTACGGCGCCCTTCAGACTGAAACACAGTAATGTTTACTCATTAATGCTTCACGGCAGAAATAGGTTGTGGAACCCATAATCTAGCCTAGGCTTCATGTGCAAAGGAGCCTCCCACTGGTGGAATGAAGGTTCCGTATTTATACTAAAGAACTAATAATATCATATTCTAACTGTAGCTGTACGCTTAGGCTTTTTTTATTGAAAAGGAGGACAAACGAGCGTACGGGTCACCTGGTGTTAAGTGATCACCGCCACCCACATTCTCTTGCAACACCAGAGGAATCACAGGAGCGTTGCCGGCCTTTAAGGAAGGTGTACGCGCTTTTTATGAAGGTACATGTCGTATCGTGCCGGAAACGCCGCACAAGGTAGCTCATTCCACAGCTTTGAGCGCCACACATGTAGATGGTGAGGATGATAGCCTAATTTGGGCGTGTCATGCGAAGGTGGAATATCTAGAAAGCCAGGTATTTGTAACGGCTAGATACATTAATGCGTCAAAGTATAAGTACATCATAAAGGTAATACAATCGTAAAAGTATTAAGTGCACAATGAATATTTTCAATATTAGGTACTTGCTGTTTCTCCAATCAATACCGAATCCTTGGCTTGGGTACTAAAATAAATAAAACATACTACTACCGCTTCGGAAACAAATGGCGCTCTGAGAGAGAAGAAGCGGCGCAAGAAACTCTCGCAGCAACAATTATTAACTCCCAAAACAACTTACAATTAGTATATACATGCCTACTTACTAAACACTTAATTGATTTAATCTATTCTATTATTTGAACTATCGGCAACTGGATGTTTATTGCTTGTCAATCGACAAAGGCCTGCTCTAAAGATTTCCACGTATTCCTGTCTCTCGCTAAACGGGTCCATATCGGACCAGCCACTTTCTTGAAGTCATCTTCCCATCTTTTGATTTATCTGCCTCTATTTCTTTTGCCATCTCTTGGGTACCATTCTGTTATTAATTTTTCTTTACTGTCTCGTAACATATGTCCCGTCTAACGCCATTTAAACTGTCTGTATGCAGTGTGTGCATTTTTGAATTATGTTTTCGTTTTTATTTCTTGTAATTTTACTGTATCAATTCTTTTTATAGCTAAAATACTCCTCTCCATTCCATTTTGGCAAACTTTTAATTTAGTTTCTTGTTATTATGTTAGCGACCCGCTTGGGTACTAGCCGCCGGTTAAAGGTATTTTATGTATACGTATGTATAGATGATAGGGTATGATCATGATATTACATAAATAAAAATTTTAAAAATTCAGAACACTATATTTTTTATAGAACTTTAAAAATGGAATTTCATACATACGTTATATCGGATACAGTGTACCTTATGTAATTAACAATAAAAAAATAACAAAATATAAACTTTTAATACCAAGCATTATTGCAAATATTAGAAGCTTGTTTGTGTGGCTTCTTGACACTCAATGGCATTTTTCTAATTTTTTAACATACACTTCATGTTATTTTACATTGAAATTAATAAAATACAAACTACATACTTACTGATGATATGTGATCCCAGTGTCTTTATTTCTTGTAGTATTATTTAAAAAAAAGTTTACACAAAATAAGTGGTTTATATATAAAATCACAATAAGCTCACAAATGAGACCACCTGTGACAAGGACAGTGAGGGGCCAAAAAATCCTGTAATTCATGTGACATAATTTATGCCAGCTAACAGGAATCTGTTGCAACAAATATTTTATATGAAATATTCATAATAAATAACTAGATTTTCAGATCTTAGCAATGTCATACGTGAATAAAATTTACATCAGTACTAAGAACTAAGACATTCAACATTCAACTAAGAGCTATTTCGAGGGTAGTCTTAAAATAAAATAAATAATAATAAAATAATTTGAGACACACACACT
This sequence comes from Leptidea sinapis, assembly GCF_905404315.1. NCBI lineage: Eukaryota > Metazoa > Arthropoda > Insecta > Lepidoptera > Pieridae > Leptidea > Leptidea sinapis. The sequence goes on along the minus strand of NC_066286.1, from coordinate 7,389,904 downwards.
GCACATTTTCCATTATATGAGTCATAATAAATTACAAGCCAGGATACCTTGTAAATCTGATCAATTCAATTCAAGTTGTGAGGGATATATATAAAGTAAGCAATGGGGAAGTCTTACAACATAGCAGTCTTTCAGTATTGTCTTATTTTATATATATTTTAGTAAATAAAAGTAGATCCTGTGAATGAGTCAACTTGAGAGTTGAACAAAACATACCAGTATTTAGTAACCATATGTCACTTGAACTGTTGGCTCCGTTGGTAAAATCGCTTAGATGGAACATGAGAGGTTGCGGCTTTGAGTCCCACATCATTCATAAAGATTACAAATTTAATTTATATAATTAAAAATAACAAATTGTCTAAGTAAATGTAGCATTGCTAGGAATTTAACCCATAAATCATATTATAATTTTATAAACGATGGATAATATTTGTAAATAGACTTTTTCTGAGTTTACAGATAATTTATTAAGGTCGTGTTCAAATGTCACAGTGGCAAACCAGGATAGCAAGTTAGGGAGTTATCGGCAAATATATTAATCTCTCTCTCATTTACTGCTTTTCACTTTACAGTCATAAATACTAATTTTAATGGTAATGTCCACCCCAGTAGTCTTTCACATCATAAACAACCAAATTTGTCAACAAGAATCAGGGATATGATGATGATTAATCTTATTTACTTGATATAAATTATCATTTATGGCAGCCCCACTCTTCAGAGGTGCCAAAAATTATATATGTTGACACACCTTGCTAGAAATACTTGGCACCTGGAGACTATACCTGTGTGTCAACCCTAAAGCCTCTGCTGTGGAACACAGTACTCAACACTAATGCCTTCTGATTAATCTTTACAATATATACAAACTAACCCACAATAGTGTTCAAAGCTTTGACCATTAAGTTTCTAGATTAATGTTGTACAAAATGACAAGCTCACACTAATATGATTAATATTCTCTCAAAATAAAAAAAAAATTAACAAAAAAACAACCAACTTCCAAAACAATAGATATAATGTGCACTAAAAAGTATAAAAATAATTGCATATTTTTATACAATCTAATTAATTAATCTAATTCTATTTACGATTATTGTTATTTTTTGAATCGGTGTCCTTCTGCCGCGACCTGCTCTCGCCTCCTCACAACTAAAGCACATCTCAACTATAACTATGTATGTAGTTACAAACCTATCTAGGATGACACTAACTCCGAAAATTACAATAATCGCAACTAAAATTAATTAATTCGGTTGTTGTTGTATGACCTCCTCCTTTTTTGAAGTCGGTTAATAAGTCAAGCCTAACGAAATCTAAAAACATGAAGTAAAAAATGAATATAAAATACATGACTTCACACATATAATACTCTGCATTATGAAATAAGTTTATTATATTGATTTCCCGTTTTCTACAAATATTTATATATACAAAAATATTATACTGCATCATTGTCTTACAAGATCCACCTTACTGTATCCTAGATCTTGTGATAATAACAGAGGATTTGTTTTTGTTATTTCTGAATTTTCACTTAGCCTATTATAAACACTTGGTGCAGCTTTTCTTATAAAAGATGTCCTTAAACATAAAGCAATGGTGTTGATGAAACCAACTATAACATAAATACCACCTATAACTGAGAAAAGCCGTAACATAAATTGAAGTAGATTCTCCCTTTCTTGATACACTTTGACTTTAAGTGCAGCCATGTCATATTTGAAAAATATACCTGGTACCCCGTGTGAGCCTCTAGAGTGGCTTATGGGCCTTTCTAATTCCTTAACTGAATACTGGAATGTTCTTATCGACTCAAATGTAGTGTCTACATCTGTTGGGACAACTTCTACAAAATACTGATACAGAATACTTTCGTCATTTGTTATTCTCTCATCTCCTTCAAGAGGGTATATTATTCCATTGGCTGGGCTTCCAAAACTAAACCTGTGTATCCGATGACTGAAGTTTTGTGGTGTATCATCAAATAACATATTTAAATGTATGTGCCCTCTTGGCAAATGTAAGCTTTTTCCAGCTGTTATATGGAAATTGCCAGCAACTTTGTTAAGTGTCAATACCCCATGAAGTCTGCATGCGTCAGGTCTTCGCTTTGGCTTCACTTTTCGGGGAGGAATCGTCGCTCTGACTGAGCCATGACCTTTTTTCCATAATAACTGCCATATAGAATGATATTCTTGCCTGAGATATGAGTTGATATATTTAATAGCATCAAAAGCGTCTTGCTGCTCTTGAGACAATTCAAACCAAGTGTCTTCTTCTTGGAGTTCACCAAAACCAAACACACTTTGAGATGTGGAGTCTAAAATATCCGCTCCAAGATTGGAGCAAGGCATTGCTACGGTTATATCAATATTAATACGGAGTTTCTCATCAAAATCCGTATCAGGTATAAATTTAAAAACTAAATTACTATCTAGAAAATATGAGACCTCACTATAGACTAGCCACATTATCATAAAAAAAGTAATGATAGAGAATGTACCGCCTACCGGCGTACTGTCCACGTATTCTTCCGGTACCTTAGGAAAAGCATCAAATTCTTTCACTTTATCTAATACTTTTTTCCTTCCTCGATATCTTATCATTTTTATAGCTCAATTATATGTCGTTATCATATAAAGTAATACAATTTTGTGGAAATAAACTAATAATTTAATATAAGATACACATAAAACTTCAAGAGTCAAGAATACCAAATCATGTTTTGTTATCGCGAAATGTCAATGTCAAATCACAAATGTCAAATTACATTTTTTTTCCTACTTCAGGGCATACCGCCTAGTCTTTCCTACAAAGTCAATTACAAATTATTTGGAGTTTGAGATTTTGTTTGAAAGGAGTTGCACTCTTTCATTAAATACACCTATAAGGGTGATAGAAAAACACGACATGCGGCAATCAACTTCAATTCAAATCCATATGTACCTAGCCGTTTTATTCGAGTAAGGTGGTCCTTGCCACTATGATATCGATAAATAAAAAAGTGTGGATATACGAAAGAATGAAGAAACATGTTGGATTAAATTAATGTAGCTCTTGATAGTAGTTGGATTAAATTAATATCAAATTAAGATTGAATGTATGGATTATAGGGACAAATCTTTATTTGCTTATATAAGAATAATTAATAAAATAAATAAATTTCAATTTTTTATACGAAATTTAAATTATAGAAACTTATTTTTACTTATTCACATGCAGGCATGCATAGTATTGGGTATTTTAAGCCCTTTACATAACATTAGACATTTTACACCTTAACTATTATCTGCCTTACAATCACTTGCACATCTAAATGACACCCGTAGAAAAGAAATTATATTGAAGAACGATAATTGCTGAAGAGAAGAGTTGGACTACTCGCCGCCTGGTAAAACTGAAGTTGAATGACAAAAAAAATTGTTTTTGAATTCATAATAACTTTTATTCAATGCTTTATAAGTTTGTCACCCTTTTTTTAACTAACTTTTTAAAGTGTTTGAATTATTATATAAATATTTTCTAGTGATGCATTTTTTTGTGTTATAATCTTCTGCACTCTTGCTGGGTAACTTTTAGTGTTTGAAACTTTGTGAAGAGGTTTGTGATAGTCTCACAATAATCTTTTAAGTATCTTTTTAAGAAAAAAATACAAAAAAAAAGATTAATTTCGACAGAAACGATAGGTGGCATTTTTCGCACAGTTTAATTTTCACTCATTTAATAAAATAAATTATAATAAGAAATTAAAAGTTATATTACTATTAGCACATATCAATATGACGTTGTTATTAAATATTAACAAATATAACTGTATGGGCTCGAACCCTTTGCTTGTCCTAATAATGGGCAAAGAAACGAAAATCAATGCCGCAAATGTCAGGCTGAAAACTTATTAATTACAAAAGTATAAATAAACATCTGAACTCTTTCACTTAAATATGATTTTAACAGATTTAGGGCTCTACTTTTTACTCCATAATGCTTTAGTTTAAGGAGTAAAGGTTCATGGTGGACGCAGTCAAATGCTTTGGACAAATAACACACAATAAATACCCAACGCATCGTGTGACTCTTCCCAGGCGTCAAAAATGTGCTCAATGAGTCTAGTACCCGCATTAATTGTTGATAAGCCCCTAGTGAAACCAAATTGATTTTTGTTCAATAATTTACAAAAATGCATTTGTAGCTGCTGAAAATAAAGTTTTTCATAAATTTTAGTAAAGACAGGCAGCACTGAAGTAGGCCTGAAAATAGCGGAGTCAAAAGTACTGCCCGATTTAAACAAAGGTATTACTTTGCTGTATTTCATGAGGTCAGGGAACACACCCTCACCTTTGCATTCGTTTAATAATGTTGCTAATTCAGGTGCTATAATGTCAAGTATGTATTTTACAATATTATTCGAATTGCCCCATAGGTCCTTTGTATTTTTTGGGTTAATTAATTTTAAGATTTTTAGTATATCGCCTTTAACATACTTAAATTTCAAATCAATGGAAGATACTGGTACGTGTAATTTAAGCATATCATGTGCTGCTTTTGGTAAAGAGTTAAGGTCTTTGGTCGCGATAATCGGGATTTCGGAGAAGTATGTATCAAATTCATCTGCAATTTCTATTTCCGAATTTATGACGCGATTATTAATATTTAAACACATAGAGGTGTTACGGCAATACGATCTACCAGTTTCATAGTTAATTACATTCTAAGTTGCTTTTACTTTATTATTACTGTTTTTAATTTTTTCTGCAATGAAACGTGTCTTCGCTTCATAGTCAAACTAAACAAGAAAAGTCAACTAGTTGTAACTTCTCTAGTCTTGCCGCTTGATAATTGCTCCGAGTCCGAGATGATTCATCACTAGCGTTAAAATTCTATGCTGAAGTGTCATCCGTGAAGTCAGAAACCAGAATGTGATCATTTCACAATAAATTGTCAATTGTCATGTCACACAACTTCAATGATCCTTCAATCTTGTTATGTTGATAGTTGATACGTTAGAATAACTGTCAAGTGTCAACTGTACAGATCAGTGAACACTATTACGTCAACTGTGAGCTATCTTCTAAGTGACGGTTTATGTTACTAAAATTAATTTAAATTCCTTCTATTTATAATTTTATAGAGAGGAATAAGAAACTATTCTATGCAGTCGGACAACGAAGATTGCTCGCTGCATTCATGCTTCGACTCCCTCAAAAGGGCAGTAATGGGCTGCTGCTACAGTATTTGTCATAAAGACTCGGATCCTCAGGTATTTCATATCACAACAAGTTGTATTAGTATTTATTAGATAGAACTTTAGCTAATGAATTGCACATTTTCAACTTTGTGCGTAGCTGTAAATTGTTATTGTTTTCATATTCATTAAATGCAGGGATCGAATGTACGTATTGTTATCAAATTACCTGGTTTATTGCCGTGTTATCTTATGTTTATTAAACTAGAATTGTGTTAATAAGTCATTGTTTTGCATTGTGACCTACTTTAATTATGTTTATCGGGAATGCTTCTCTCAATTACTTTGTTGCTAGTGAGTACCAATATTAACTCAAAACAAAATCTAAACTTTGAACAAATATTATTTAGCTCTATTATATTTCCTATGATTCATGCCTTAGATGTTTATTATAGCAATATTTTATAGTTTTTTGTAATTTTCAATTTGTTAATTATGCTATTATAAAACATTTTTGACTAGAATAATATTTAAACAATGATTATAAAATATCAAAAGTGTATATCTTATCATGTGATAAGCCTTCTATAGATTTGGAAAAGTTTTTTAAAACAAAGGATAATATGACTATATTGTTTGTTTTTTTTAATTAGGTGTCTTGTCTACAAGTGAGCTTATTTAAAAAAATTGTGGAGAGCCAATATATAAGAGATCAATAAAGTGTAGGAATTTATAGAATGTTTTTTTTTTGTAGTAATTTTTGAGTCTAAATTTTAGTATGTATATATTGAAATGAACTTACCATTGTTGGGTATTAAAAAATTAAAATTTTACAGTATAATACTTAATATAATTCAAATCTCATTAAGTTAGAATCCTTAGTACGATGAAAAACTTGCAATGTACCCCGAACTAATTACCTATGTACTATTATCTAGAATTATATTTTGAACTTAATACTATTTCCTCCCATTGATGATATTATATCAAAATCTAACCTGTTAAAACTGTATATTTGGGGTCAGTGATTCTTCAACAAATGACAATGACAAATGAAACATAATTAAATAAAAACTAAATGTGTATGTATGTGTGCGTGTTTAATTCTCAGTGAGTAGGTTACAGTAGACTTTCCGTTTATGAATATGATAATTGCTTAAGATAGGCGGTGGTTTTCTTTTTTACCTGAAAATTGCTTAGCGTGTAGATAAAAGTCTTCTCATGAATCTTATTAAAGGCGTAAGACTTAGAGGAGAGAGCATCATATTGACGTTTCTCAAAGGCTGTTTTATATATTGAGGGGTAGGGTAGCATGTTTTCTAAATGCAGTGCCACTAAGGATTCTTACAACACCAAAAATACTGTGCTGCATCACAATTATGCTCATCTCTTTGAGACTTGATGATTCTAAGCTAAGACTTTACTTACATTAAACTTAGCTGAGAGCAATAAATCCTGAACTTGACTTTCTTTTGGCATTCGGCTGTCTTAGCTTAAGCTCAATGTAATTTCAGCTGTAAATTGACTATAAAAATGAAATCAAAGATTATGTTAAGCTTACACTCAGTTAAGTTATATGTAAGTTAAGACAGTATGTGCTATAGATCTGGTTTTTTTTTATATGGAATAGAAGGACAAACAAGCGTACGAGTCACCTGGTGTTAAGTGATCACCGCCGCCCACATTATCTTGCAACACCAGAGGAATCACAAGAGCGTTGCCGGCCTTTAAGGAAGGTGTACGCGCTTTTTTGAAGGTACCCATGTCATATCGTCCCAGAAACACCGCACAAGAAAGCTCATTCCACAGCTTCGTAGTACGAGGAAGAAAGCTCCTTGAAAACGACACTGTGGAGGACCACCACACATCCAGATGGTGGGGATGATATCCAAACTTGTGGTGTGTCTTGCGAAGGTGGAATGCTAAGTTTTATTAGCCCAATAATTTCACTTGGTGTAGCTATAGCTTAAAAGATGCAGCTTTGGATCCCATCTAGCTGCTATCCCTTGCAATAAAGTCACCCCCTGGTGATACTCATTATACATTCTCATTAAGATAACTGTGTCTTTGTGTTTTGCTTATATAATACAGTTTTTTAGAGTTTACTGAATAATTTGTATGTAAAGGCACATAAGCGAATTTTCTAGAAACTGATAATTATAATGTTGACTCCAGGAAAAAACAAATCTTTTTATGCCTTCTACTCAGTTAAGTCCAGTTACTAAGTCTTGTTCGGCAATCTATATGCTTTTACAACATGATACCAGAAAATGTTCAAAACAAATGTGCTATGAAATTCAAAAGTACTGTAAGAGACATTTATGTGGTAAAGGTTACTATAACATAAATGACTTTCGCAATGATACCACAGATTGGGAATCGAGAGACAAACCTCACACTATTTAAATTATAAATTAGATTATAATAAAAAGTTATATATAAAAAGAAGAAAACTGCCGAGTGTTCAGTAAAAAATGAGTTAAAGATAGAGATAGCCTTTATTTCTAGATATTAGTTATGTGGTAACATGTTTATTTTTTTATTTCCTCTATTTTCTAACAATATATCTAGCTTGTCCACTGACATTGACCTCCTCTAGGACCTTCCAGTGCTCTCTTTCCAGCGCTACTCTACTCCAAACTGGCCCAGCAACCTTCTTTATGTCATCTTCCCACCTTAGTATCTGTCTGCCTCTCTTTTGTTGAGCATCTCTCGGGTACCAATGGGTGAGTTTCTGTGACCACTTGTTTGGGCCTCTGATCATATGACCCGTCCATTTCTACTTAAGTTTTTTCACAGTTTTTGTTATGGGGATCACCTTTGTTTTTTCTCTTATGTCCGTTAGTCTTTCTCTGTCCTTTAATTTTATGTCCAATAGGCTCCTCTGCATGGTGTTTTGGCGTACTTCCAGTTTTCTCATATTTTTGCTTGAAAAAATCAGTTAAAGTTGTACAAAAAGTATTTATATAATTAGATCTACATATTACCAATCAAACTGGAACAATAACAAGTTTACAGTTCCTTCACTCACAATTTCATTGGGTAATGACAATAAATAATAGTTGCAATGCATAAATCAAGTAATAAATTCTCTATTTTATAGTTCAGTTATTTACAATTGACATATTATATCCTATATCTTATTTTATACTTCACTAATTAAGGTTTTTTTTATTGGTTCTACGTCATGGCAATCTGTTATTTCAAACAATAAGCCACTGGCTGCATATATCTGCTGAAAGAGTCATTGTCGAGAGCCCGAAATTGATGTAAAATTACTATGCTTCAAACTATCCATTTATTATTGATATCTTTTACTGAGATTTGTGATATCATGTCTCTTAAGCCTGGTGAACTGAATGCCACCCTTTCCGCTCAAAGACTTGGCTAGCTCATTGACATGTGTTGTTAGTTTGTGCTGGTATTTCAGGCTAGTTTGGGTTATTTCTTGCCGGACAGTTTTTAATGTTGAGGTCTAGGTACATGTATTTGTTACTAATACACTGTGGGATACAGAACATGGTTTTTGAACTAATTAATTAATATATTTATTGTTGAATTGTCTTAAATTTTTGTGAAAAATTGAATGCTTTTAAAATAATGTGTTTTTTTATGTGGAACTTTTTGGGTGATTCTAATAAAGTGGACTGTCTAAATAAGTTCTAATTCATAGTACTGGTATGTTATTATCAATTATATGCAGGGGTGTGCATTGGTTTTCTAGCAATGTAGGCACTGTAGATCTAACTAGTTGTAGTTGTGCTTTATTACGACATTATTTGTATGAAAAGCTGCTGCTTTGTATATGCAACCTATACACGGACTACCGTAGGTAGTAAAAGAATTTTAACACTAGTGCTATATTTTTTTATTGAAAAAGGAGGACGGGTCATCTGGTGTTAAGTGATCACCGCCGCCCACATTCTCTTGCAGCGCCAGAGGAATCACAGGAGCGTTGCCGGCCGAAGGTGTACGCACTTTTTTAAAAGGTACCTATGTCCGCACAAGGAAGCTCATTCCACAGTATTGTAGTACGTGGAAAAAAGCCTCTTGAAACCAACACAGAGCACTGGGTCGCCGAAAATTCGAGCTGCTCTGCGTTGCACGTGGTCAAATGGATCGAGCTGATACTGGGGTGCGCCAGAGAGATGACAGCAATACTCCATAAGTGGCTGGACCTGCGCTTTGTAGAGCGCCAGAATGTGGGACGGCTTGAAGTATTGCCGTGCTCTATTTATGACGCCCAGCTTCTTCGAAGTCAAATTGGGCTTTGCACTCGATGCAATTTGCAGCAGATGACCAAGGAATTGGCAATCGCTCGAGATTTCGAGTATTCCGATACTAGGATGTGTTATTTAGGTTCATAACGAGGTAGGCACTGCCTAAGTTCCTATATGATATGCACGCCCCTGATTATATGTATGATAGGCGTAATGTGGATTGACATACAATAAACAACTATGTCGTCTATGTTAGTATATTCCAAGTCTATGTCTTTGAACATACTAAACACAAATGGGATTTACATTTATTAGTGACCCTTACATTTATTTTTCTTGCCATTTTTAAGGCATTTTTAAGGTCTACCTTCATTCTAGTGCATATTTAATCGAAGCCTTTATGCTTTGCAGGAAAATGTGGTGAATGAAAGGACATATTTGCTGGAGGTTCCTGAACAGCAACAAGAAACACCATCCCCTGCAACATGTGCCTCGACACCACCCAGGAAACCAGACGAGCAAAGTGCACTTAATAGAATATTACACGAAACTGCCACGTAAGGCTTTTTCATTTGACTTTTTTGCCATTTGACTGTTTAATCTATATATATATAAAAGAGAATGTATGTTTGTATGTTCCCTAATAACTCCTTAACTATTCGACCGATCTCAATGAAATCTTTTGTAATAGATTCGTTGAAGCTCAAGGAAGGTTTACATATATAATTTATATGGCAAAACAACGTTTGCCAGGTCAGCTAGTATATAGTAAAGGAAAAGGTTCTTACAGTTATTGGAAAGAAAATATTGGGTTTGTTCGAGAGAGAGAATGGCATTGACGTACAATAAACAACTAGAATCCCAATTGCCTATTAAAAGAGTCCCATAATTTTCCGAATTTGTTAATTTAATGGGGAGCTTACCTAAAATACGACACTCCATCCTTTTTATGTTTGGATATGCTATTATTTGGACAGTTTTTCACGGTCATTGCGTGGCGTTGTATTCAAAGCGCGATCGACACACAACTGAACGGAAACTTTGCCTTATAGACGCGTACGCGGAGTTTTGTTTCAGACAATTTTTGAGTGTGATTGTGAGAGTTGTTAATTGTACGTCAATGAAAGATGGATATATCTTTTGTGTGGGAGGCTCCTTTGCACAGAATGCCGGCTAGATTATAGATACCACAACGGCGCCTATTTCTGCCGTGAAGCAGTAATGTGTAAGCGTTATTGTGTTTCTTTCTGAAGGGCGCCGTATCTATTGAAATTACTGGGCAAACGAGACTTAACATCTTATGTCTCAAGGAGACGAGCGCAAGTGTAGTGCCGATCAGGATTTTTGGGATTTTCAAGAATACTGAGCGGCACTTCATTGTAATGGGCAGGGCTTATCAATTCGCTGAACACCCTGCTCATCTCCTCCGTTATTGCCATAAAAAAAAAATGTACCACCCGACCTATGGTTATTATTATGATTTGGGGTTTAAAATGCACCTTAATCCTAGAATCTATTATGCCTGGTTATGACCTATGGTTAGGGCTTAAAGGCATCCTCCATCGAAGAATTGTCTCCCTCTGAACTCTCGATTAAACAACCGGGCTAGTCTGTAATGTGAAACCCTGAAACCAATTCACAGTGAATCGGTTACTTCCGCAGAGTAACGCCAAACTCAATAAATATTCCATCTTTTTAACTCCAGACCGCTTTCGTATGTCTCTCATTTCTACCGCACTTAGTCTGTTTACATTTTTCTTCTGCATAAAACTTTCCTGACTATATCTTAGTATTTCATTATTTTTTAAGATAATATAGGATGCGTGAAGTTTTTTTTATTCATCTATATACATACCTTTAGATTCGTTCAGTAGATACCTTTCTGATCTCATTGTAATTCCTGTTTAAAAACGTAAACAATTATTTATTATGGTTTTTTAATACTAGATTTATAGGCACATAAGTGAATTTGCCAGAAACTGTCATAACCATAATGTTAACACCAGGAACAGACATAAACTGATGATGCCTACTACACGGCTAAGTCGAGTTAGTAAGTCTTTTGTGGGGCGATGTATATGCTTTTACAACAAGATCCCAGAAAATGTTCAAAACAAAAGTATTTCGTTATTCAAAAGAATTATAAACCACGCGTGCTCCTGCCCGTGTATGCATGCCTGGTTATTCTTGGCTCGTTCTAGCGAACAAACCTTATTTTCAATGTAGCTCCATGGGAATGTTTGGACCTGAATAGCTTTTGATCCCGAGAACCTAGAAAACAAACGATTTAAGCTTTTCTCATCAAGACCTTTCGAACAGTATATTTCTTTTCAACGACTATGGGGGAGTCTATACCTATTGATACATGATAAGATACATAATAGCTTTAAGGGTAAATGGTAACACTTCTATAATAAAGTCCCAGCCACTGTTCAGGCATTATCTATAAATAAATTTAAATGTTTTATATAAAAATGGCTCTGTCGTAAATCCTATTACTCCACTGCTGAATATCTAAATGATCGAACAACCTGGGACTAGATTGTGATTATTTTATAGCGATAGAAATGGTTGTACAATATTGTATATTTTTATTGAAAAGAGCCCAAAAAAAGAATGCTGGGAGAGTTTCTTGCGCCGCTTCTTCTCTCTCAGAGCGCCATTTGTTTCCGAAGCGGTAGTAGTATCTATTACTTATTAGAAATGACATCAAAAAGAATTCTAAAGGAATCAATTTTGAGAAAATAAATGCCTTTATGCCTTTATTGTCGTTGCTGAGTAATAAATTTCTCCAGAGTAACTTTATACTGTGCTGCAATATTCGAGGATGCTACGGACAACACTGTTGTAATCGAGTATAGATAAACTGGGATCCTTAAATATTAAATATTTTCATTTGTCTGAAGACTAGGCTATATATCTTTGACGCTTTAGATGTTATTTGTTCTATGTGTGGGCCAGAGACCAAGGTCTCATACTTTCACGACGTTCACTTTATGGTACGCTCTGTTAAATTTTTATGAATTAAAAATATATTTAAATTAGTTTTTAAGTTGTAACAAAATTGCTGGCCACACTAGTTAAATAGAGTGTAAACATTACAGAAACGTGATCGATGTCGGGGCGCTGGGTCCGTACTCGCTGGAAGCGAACGCGTACAGCGAGCGAGTACGGGCGTACACAGCGCGTGCGGCCGCCGTTGCCTTGCCTATGCCCGTACGTATGATATACACTGTTAGGGAATCAACACACTTACATACCGCGGCCACACATTGGACACAACAGCGTCGGCGCTTGGCTTTAAGGCTTAGATCTATAGAGCGGATTTAGACTTTGCTCAGACTTTACTCGAAAGTAAAACGACGACGAGTAAAATGACGACCCATATAGCCGAATGGTTATTGACCCTGACTACTAAGCTAGGTCCCGGGTTCGAATCCCGGTAGGTGCAATCATTTATATGATGAATATGGATGTTTGTTTCCGAGTCATGGATGTTTACATGTATTTATGTATGTTTAAGTAAGTATATTGTATTAAATATATCGTTGTATTGTACCCATAGTACAGGCTATGCCAAGTTTGGGGCAAGATAATTTGTGTCAAAAGTGTGTCAATATTATTAAAACTTAGATGAGTGTAAGTGTTTACTTAATGTATAATTTGTTTGAAAATTTCCAAAATTCAATTATATACTTACATTTTTTATGATTAAGGTTAAGGTAAAGCTCTACTCATGCGTTCATTTAATGTCTCCATTGTATACGTTTATGCGACGCTTTACATGGTCGGGAACTCTTGTGATTCCTCTGGTGTTACAAGAAATTGTGTTGCGGTGATCACTTACCACCAGGTGACCCGTATGTTCGTTAGTCCTCCTCTACCAAAACCTCTACTCTACCTAAACAACAAATCATTTTTTTAAGCTGTGGCTATTTCTAATTTATTGCTACTTCAACTATAATTTTGAGGTTCAACTATAATTTTGAGTTATACATATACGACAGATGATTTTAAAACTTTAAGCTTCTAGGAATATTCGCTAACTGAGGCTATAAAGTCCAACCACATACCATCAGGTGACGAGAACGAAAATCGAAAAATTGCGAAAGAGCGCCATCTAGTGAAAGTAGAGGAAAACATAATAGACGCCATACAAATCGTAGGTAACTTTTACGCGATCGAATAGGTAAAAAATGTCAAACTTGGCACTCAGTATGTCTGTCCTTTCTGCTGTGTTGCTCTTCCCTAAAGAACCATATTATCTTTATAATATTTTATAAGTATCTTTAGGTATTTTATGTTAAAAAAGTGTGATGAATCTAAAACTGGGGCACAACTAATTAGTATTTAATGGATCTGGATTGTAGTAAAGTAGTTTCTTCTATTTTACAGAGCACAGCCAAGCTGTTAACAGATCTGCCGCCCGCTACGGCTCGGATGATACTGGTGGGTCCACCACCAGACCCCGCCGACAAAGACTTGGTATGTACCACATTTTATTTCTAATTATTCTGATAATACATTATGTGACCTGCCTCTAACACATACCACCTAGAATCTAGATAAAACAGTCACTCATGTGCCTCATCCAGTAAAGTACAGGAGTGGCCAACTAAATATACTCGAAAATATGAGATGAACAATCGTGTGATAAAGGTTACTATAACATAAATAATTTTCTTAATGATATTATCGGCTGGGAATGGAGCGAACACACTTAGGCTATGTAATTATAAATTTTATTGTATGATACTAAATATTATATTGTAATTAAATTAAGAAAAAAAAAGCCCGCTGAGTTTCTTGCGCCCGTTCTTCTCAGGTCTGAGGCATACTATTTCGAATGGGTGGTAGTTTTTTTTGACGTTCAATAAGTGATTTTAAATCCTAACAATGAGGAATAATATGCAGGAAGCGAAACAAACCGAAAAAAAAACTGACGAATCATTGAAAGATTATTATGCTTCGTCGATACTGTTGTACAGTTGTCGAAAAATAATAGTATACTATTTATGATTATTTTAAGAGTACCTTAAGATTGATTTGATTGGCGTTAACGGCCGTTTCCAATATTCAGTCTATCTACGGTTGTGGCCTACTTGAGATAAAAATCGTAACTATCGTTGACTTTTCAGTCAGAATAAACTTATCGACGGTAACTCACCTTATCCGTACACGCTGTCTGTCAATGGGAGGACGTATAGCTTACCAGCGATAGAAGTTTGTATGGAAATTGCAATTCACGCGTCCAATATACGGCGATAAGAATGACTTATCGGGTATATTGGGACAGCTTCAGATTATTGACAGCTAATTAGTGACAGTAGAAGGTAGTAATTTATCTCTATCTGCAGATAGTATATTGGGAACAGGCGTTAATGATTCACAAGTCTGTCCCGTCAACGTAACAATATGTCTCACGATTGTCTTCTGTTTTGGTGCGATATGGATGGGAAAGTCTCATATAACTCTCCTTGCTGCAAATGTCTCTTTTTATAACTCTCTTTGTTACAGATTACGAATGCAGTAAAGAAAGCGGCGGCGGCAATTTCAGAGCTACGCGTCGAACATCACGAGGACCTGGTGGTGCCGTTCAGGGTTCCGTAGCAAAGGAGCGGGGCTTCGATATCCGAAGACGAACGCCCCTACTGACGTCACATGTGCGCATGGAACTAAATAAAATAACGCAATTCTAAAAATTAACACGATTGTTTAAATGTTTTAAGAATCTCATACAGGTGTCCTAAACATAATTGAGATTTTTTTTGCGTTATGTACATTAACTTCAAGATTACATTTTTTTTTGTAGAATACGGTTCAGCTGTTGCGGCTTTCCACCAGTATCGATAATAATTTAGTTGTTTAGCCTAAGGCTAATATCTATATGCGCACTTAGACTTTGCTCAAACTTTACTTATGTAAAACGTAGCTGCGTTCAAGTATAGCATAATCTATCATTTCTTTTTCATAGTCATTTGGCAGCTGAAATTACGAGTCAATTTCGCGTTTTATCACACTCAGCTAAGAATTACTTAAATAAGTCTGAGCAAAATCTAAGTACGCTCTATAGATTCTTAGTAGGTTTAATCCAAAAACATATTCCCAAATCTCAGAATACAGAACAAACCGGAAGGAGTGTTCAATCACATTTCTGCGCATCGCATTGTGTCCAAAATAACTCCCTCCCCGCGCCTCACTCCCCGCTCGGTTCCACCAACGCCCCATACATTACCGTTTTTTGGGCCTAGTTAAAAAAATTTTTTATTAAAATAATTGAAAATATGCTATTTACAAATGACTTTGGTAACGTAATCCTATTCGATTTCTTAGCATGCCTGGTATCATTTTTGCAAGTAATAACGATATACAATGGTGTAATTATTTAAAACCTGCAACTAGTTGTAAATAGTGCGTCTGTCCGCCATTGCTAATTGACAATTAAACAAACTACGCCGCACCGGTGTAGTTTACCACGCCGCACTGTTTGCCGCGTTGACGATTTCTAGTTTAAATGGGGAACGATCACGAAAACGTGATCTGGAAAGTTCTTGAAACTTCGGGTTAACTAAGATAATATTATGTAACTTTTACGCAAAATCTAATGTTAAAACACTCGTTTTTACTCGCGTTAATTAAAGATAAAAAAAGGTGTCTAGTTTGTTCTGTATGCTGTGCCCCACACTAAACGATGACTTAAAATATCCTAATGTTTCAAAAATAATGAATTTTATATGTAAAAATAAACTATAATATGTAAATTATTTAACACTTATTTGTTTAGTATATATGGAAATATATTATACAACTGAAATAATTAAAAAAGACTGTCTTCCATAATTAAGATGACAGAAATATAAAATATATAATTTTTTTGGATTCCTACTTGTTATATTGTAATATCAGAATAACGATATCATTTTATAGATAGTACATATAGATATTTAGAAAATTTTGTACATGTCTGATTATATAAGATAAAACTTAATAAAATGTTGAACTTTTCTGCAAATGCACACATATTAGCCAATAAGAATGTAACATGAGGCCAAACTCAACAGATATAGAACGTCGCGTGCAGAGAGATGGGAGTCCGCGTATGGGTGTCAGTGGTTATAAACATTTTGCATACATATTAATTGCTTGTTTAATGAATAAAGCTTAGGCTGATTTCTGCTATTATGCATGGTATTTGTAAAGATTCTGGCTTTACTAACGCCTTTTTATTAAAGCCATTTACGGATGAGTATAGGTTGATCATCGATACAATAACGGAGTAGGTCCATTGAGAGGTCATAAAAAACTTAAGCGTTTATGGCTCAATATTTTTATTCTAATACTTCTGGTCATCTAAAACGAACCTAATTTAAAATATAGTTATATCATAGATTAAAAAGGTATCTATCTTTCTAAGTTGCATACATTTTACAACTACCCTTCAAATAAAATAATGTGTATTATAATTGGACGTAATTCCAGAATAAAATTCCAAACCACCAGTTAAGAACACAAACCTAGTCAGTCACATGATTCATATTAACGGACTGACAAAAAATGGCAGCCCTACTGTAACTCTTTAAATGACATCATGACTTAGTAGGCCAACCCACATTTATGGAACACACTTAATACTTATTAAACTTTAAACATAAAATCCTTAAAATTTGATGTCCAATTGAATAATCAAACCATTTAAAAGTTAAATGAAAAGATTTATTTATTTCATTTTTACCTAGACTTTACTGAAGTCTATACTAATTAGTCTCTATGTCAAAACAGATTTCTAACTTTATTTCTTTCCCTGTAACATAGTATTAATTTATCTTTATATTTCTGGTCATCTAAAACGACCTTAATTACAAATATACTCATATAAAATAATAATTAGAAAAGCAAACCATTTAAAATTGAAGTAATACAGTTTCAAGTTTAAATTTTTGTACCTTTACGGCACATGTGAATTCAATTGTGGATTTTTTAAAACAGAGAAAAAATTAATAGAACATAATATTAGTTTTATAATAATGCTAACAATTTTTCATATTGTTTTTCTGCTCTTTGTGAAAATTCACTAGAATGCTACCTGAAAATACTAAATTTCCAATAGGTTCGCGATGTTGCCAAACATATAAATTTTGGTA
This sequence comes from Leptidea sinapis, assembly GCF_905404315.1. Taxonomy (NCBI): domain Eukaryota; kingdom Metazoa; phylum Arthropoda; class Insecta; order Lepidoptera; family Pieridae; genus Leptidea; species Leptidea sinapis. The sequence continues at coordinate 7,372,355 of NC_066286.1, read as the reverse complement.
TGTATAAAATTAATTAGTTCAGTTTTTTTTTACTTATTGTGTATTATAAGTATTACAGAAAGATGAACGGATTTTATGTAGATATTAATGATCATTCGCTTATGAAATATGATGACTTCATGAGAATTATTAATACTACAGGGTTTCTAAGTGACACACCTAGCGTTTGTGACCACCTTAGAATGACTAAATTAAACTTACCTCTATATTGACTGTTAATTTACATGTAAAGCACTTTTCGTTCCGTTTCGAATATGTGCTTACTGAAACCCGAGTGTCGCAATTACGACAAGTAATTGGACGTAATCCCAGAAAAACGTTCCAAACTACAATGATGTCGAAATTGAGTTAAGAACACAAAACTGGTCACATGACTCATATGAATATTAACGGACTGACAAAAAATGGCAGCCCTACTGTCACTCTTCAAATGACTTCATGACTTAGCCCAACCCACATGTATGGAATACTAATAATATTTATTAACTTTAAACACGCAATCCTTAAAATGTGATGTGATGCTTGGAACGTTTTTCAGGAACTATGTCCAATTAATTCAATGTTTGAAATTGTTGTTTAACTCTGGCTGACTGGAATTTTCTTTAGTCCATAAATTTAGTATAGGTACTGGCATAATAGACAAACTCTCTTTATTATCGCGAGACTAAATTTTAAATGTTCATGTGTGCCAGTTTTACAGATGTGTTAGTGTGTTATTGAAGTGTGTAGTATTTTGCTTTTGGTCAATCCCTATGACAAATATGGATAAGCCGCGTCATATTCACGTTAAACCAGGGTTTCCTTGAATTATCCATCATGAAGAAATACAATACTAAGAATTTCTCAGTTTATTGAAGCACAACTGCTAGTATAGATATGAAACGTCTTTACATAAAACAACCGCTTTTATAGCTTCCGTACAATAGATGAAACAGAGTAGATACAACTTCTTTTAAAACACAAATAAAATTAGGTATTGTAAAATAATTCCTAAATACAGTTCAATAAATGTTTTAGTGAATTTATATAACTTTAAATGATTTATATAATAGTTTGTTCATTTAATTTGAACAAACATTACGAAGTAAGAAGATGGCGCTGCAAGCAAGTTTCGAAATACAATAATTAAGAAAGACTTATTGCATAAAATAATAACTTTTGATACAGAAAAACGATATCAATTCTAATACAAATTAATTTGAACATTTACACATTCAATTAAGTATTTTAACAATAAATGAAGCATCTAACATCTTCAAACAATTCAAACAGTCAAAACAGTGTCTATTAAATTAGTTAGACCTTAATAAATAACAGTTTTATGTTTACAAATAGCTATTTGTATTTAAATCTTATATATTTCAGATATATCTATAATAATATATTAATTTTAACGATAAACTAAAACATAAATATCAATAGTTGCAAACAATTGACGGTAGGTGGCGATTTGCGCCTGCGCGTTCTACGAAGATGGCATTGATCCACGCAAGTGGCATTGAAGAGTCAAAATTTACCTGTGAAATTTATTTGCGATTGTTTTTGTATATAACAACAAAATCGAATACAGAACACGACACCATTATATTTTTTAATTAATATCCGTTAAAACACAGTATAATTACGATAAAAACACTAAAACTAAAACGCGGTCCAGTTTGACAGGAGACTAATGGACACTAAATGATTAAAAACGGTTTTACGGTTCATCTATTCCGTATCTTTCTCACACTAAGTTTTTGTGTAAGGATAGCTATCTCACTCTCACACAGCATTCGTCTATTACGCTAGTATACTAAGTTTATGGTCTAGCCTTATTGGGCTATCTATTACGGATGACTGATATGTTTTTAATATACCATTGATTTTGATTAAACATTAAGGGCCATACAAATAAACTTGGCCTTAAAAGTGTCTATTTGTAAACATTTTGCAAATTCATTCTCAGGTACTTTATACCAAGTTGATTTGTAAGGCCGATAGAATTTTACAGTACTAGCTGAAATTCTCAATTCTCTCAATAGAGAATTATTATGGTGTCGCTTATCGGTCTTTCTCATCACATTCTATTGCTATCACATGCGGTGGTAGCACTGCCGTGTTCAATAACGTATCTCTAGTGACGGATAGATTACTATCACCGCTTAATGACAAAATCTTATCTTTCCATAGTTATAGTCCAATGCTATCTGTCGATAGGTTTCAATAACCTATGTAAGTAAGCATAAAAGGATAGAATTGTCTACCTCTAGTAAGTTAAACTAAGGATAGATAGGTTATTGAAAACAGCCTTTAGTCGATCGAAGAGTAGAATCGCAGATGAAAGCTTTTTTTGCTAACGGTACTGCAATAATTGCAACGAAGAACCGCTATTTTATTTTCTCTATTGTCTATGCTTCTCACTTGAGTCTATATTAAATTTTGTATCGAAAAATATTTAAATTTATTTAGAATTGTTTCTCGTATTGTAAAATGTTCCGTGGGCTTTATTTACCTCATTATTATCCCCATATGTTATAGTGATATTATGTTGTATATAAAATGTAAACTATAGCCATTATATTATATTATGTAAATAAACTAATTGAGTTGAAATGTGATTTTGCATGGTTCTAAATAAAATTATTTCTGAAATTAAATAAGTCTATCTAATTTGGCAAAATAGCAAAGTTTAAGAGAACACGTGGCACGTCAACGTCACACATTGTTCGAGACGTGCTCGAGTACGCCCATTTGGGCGTAGTATTAGTTGCCGCACATTGCGACTACGCCTGCGGTGTCTAGTTGGAGCACAGCGGATCTAAGTAGAAGTAGTAATAAGTTAGGATACTCCGCAGCTTGAAAAAATGTTTCATTCTAAAATCGACGTAATCAGTGATCTGTTGTTTATGGTAGACGAGGACATACGAGCATACATGGTCACCTGATGGAAAGTGATCACAAGAGCGTTGCCGGCCTTGGAAGGAAGGTGTACGCGCTTTTTGAAGGTACCCATATCGTATGGTCCCGGAAACACCCCACATGAAATCTCAAATTAGGTAGGTGTTTATAATGAAAAAATAAAGTGCTCACAGCTCAGCGTGGCTAAAGATTTCACATCAAAAAAGTTTTTTTTGTGTGTGACAAAGACTGTACCCATAGATAGTATATTATATTATCCCGCTGACATTTGCTGTCAAAGTCAAAGTTGTTTATTTGCCAGGAATATTCATAAGTTGTTACAAAATTAAGAGCAGGCACATGTTTTGTCTTGACAGTTTTGTGGTTTCACTTCACAATATTATAAACCTAACACAATCTATATCATATAATCTACATTTAATTTGACCAACGTAAAGCCTATTAACAGACCTTTAAAATACACAATTACAATAATAAATGAAATGCTAAGAGATAATGTAGTAAAAATAATCACAACAAAATATTATTGGTAAAAATAGTATTGGAGCCACCACACCAATTGGAGTTACCACTTCGTTTGATAATATTCATTTATTGAGTAAAAAGAATATTTTTTTTTAATAGTGTAGCTGCACCGTAACAAAAACTTGCCATGATAATATTATTAGAATTCTACGTGTACTGTCAGCCTAGAGAAACTCTTAAGAAAAAAGCGATTAACTCCATCGTATGAAATGTGCAGTTATTGATAGATTGACAGGTGACGGCTATAAATCTTGTAAAAAAACGTAGATAGCCGAAATCCTCTTCGTAATAAGCAACTGTTCGCTTTCTAACTTAGCCGGATTATACTTCGTCGCCAATCACCATACTGTAATTACTACTATTTCAAACTAATATCAAATCACTGCACGTTTCATATTAAACTAAATTTCAATTTTTACTTAGGCAGTCCTGCCTCTTATTACTTAGTATTTACGTCCTCTTTGTGTACTGTCACATTTTTTTATGTCGAAAAACCTGGTCAATTTTGTGTTTGATTATAATTTTAATTACAAATTTTTTATATTAATTTAACTTGTGTCCTTGTTTAAAATGTCTGTGTTTGATGGAGAGATCGAGTTTAAAAGCGTGTACATGGTGGATTATGTACGGAAAAATAAACCGTGAGCTTGTCTGAATATATTCTTAAATCTTAGAAGTAAACAATATTTTTTTAACAAACGTATAAAATCAACTCTGTCTTCCAGTGAGTAGACAGGTATTCTAGGAACTTCATCAACTTGTAATCGCTTCATAGCTTATCTATATAGATACCTATACCATATTATGTATTCGCAAAGATTTGATTATTCCATCGTTCCAAATAAAAATAAAGTCTTTATTCAGATCTAAACTATCTTACATTACTAACATAAAATAAAACTTATTCTAGTATTTTTTATTTTTTTGGATCTGTTTTCCAATCGGCACAGGCCTCCAAACGTTTCCATTCGTGTTTTTCTTAGCCACTCTGTTCCGTTCGTGCCACTTCTCTCATATCATCATCCGATCTTTTCTTGGGTCTACAACTTTCCCTTTTCCCTTCCCTGGCATTTATAGGTAGATAACTTGCTTAGGCCTTATGATGTTATGTCGAGCTTCTTCAACTCCTAACTCTTAGGTACTTATTAAAAGTCTCATTCTTTTGTAAATCATCGGCTGAGTCATTTTTCGGTAACTATGATGTAGGTTTGTTCACGTATAAAAAGAACCAACTCATGATAGCGCGTACACTTATACTGCCCTGATTACCACGCCCATACGCAATACTGGATCGATTAAAACGTAGTATTTCTTAGCACGGGGGGGGGAAGGAGGTGGACATCTAGAAGGCAAAGCCAAAAGAAGAGCGAGACAATACTTCACAGCCTGTTCAAATGCTTTAGTCGCCGGTCCGGGCTTGTATGAAGTAACTGTCTTCTCTGATACGCGCCAGCATCTGATTGAATCATTTGACCGCGTGGTGCTTACATCGTCGGAGTTCCATTCTTCTTTGAACGGCTGGATCACTTGGCGCTGCGTGGAGACGTCCCTCCATTGTGTGTGTAAAACTGTATTTATCAAGGGGAGTGTTTCCAGGTGCTGTTTGACCTGATTGCCCCCGAACACACCACACAAAATAAACTTTTTTCATGTACAACCCATCTGTGGAATGGGCTTCCTTGCACTAAGTATCCTAGTCGATACGACATGGGTAGATTCGACAATAGCACGTAAACTCACGTAAAAGGTCCGTGATGCTCGTGTGAACCCTGATGATGCAAAAGAGTATGAGCGGCATATCGATAGCATATCAGGTGAACCGTACGCTCGTTTTACCACCTTTACTTTAAAAGAGGAGCAGACAGTTGGCTTAACGATAATACTCGTTCTGAAGATATCAGCTGGAAGACATCCACTCCTGGACAAAGGTCTCCTGCAAAGATCTCCACGCTGATCCTGCGCTATCCTCATCCAACGTATTCCGTCCATCTTGTGGGGGGGCAACCAACGTCTTCCACTACGTGGTCGCCTTTCGATCTTATCGACTTTACTGCCGCAACGGCCGTGTGTCCGACGAACTATGTGCATTGCACACTGCCACTTCAGTTTCGTAATCATTTGGCAAATCAAATCACTATGTCGGCGACTTTGGCTCTCGCAGGGAAACTGAGCATTATAGCCATTGCCATGTGAACGACCATGAGCTTTCTCATCAAACCCATAGCTAGCGATCACGTCTGCGTGCCGTAAGTCATCACTGACTCCACACACTGGTTGAAAACCTTCGTCTTCAGACACTGGTATTTTTAGAAGATATTACGGAGCTTCCCGAACATTATAGGCATATTCACTAGAGATGGGGTTTGAATCCTGCATCCTCGATTAATTTTGTTACAAATAAAGATTTGAATCTATATAATATTTTGTTTTAACCTATTGAATTTGCAGCAAGAGTCCTCGCCGGAGAGCTGTCGATGATGATTGCTTGATCGTGGGCCTCAGCCGTGACTCTCTGAAAGCCCGGGATCAAACCCGTACCTCTCCTGACGTGCTGTGTCCGGTTGACTTCGAGTATTATAAAAACGCTGTTGAGAGGGTAAGGGATTTCAAAGAAATCGAGGACAGACTAGCCGATCCCGATATCAGCTCTTAAGAGCCAACCTTTCATATTTTTCATTCAAACGCTCCTACGTGATCATCGCGTTTTTGTCTTAAAAAATAACTGATCTAGTTTTCTATCGAAGGAAAAAATACAAATTTCAAGAAACAAGTTCTGTATAACCAAAATCCAAAAATTTGCCTTTTTGCACATAATTTACTTGAACTTTTGCCGTTCATTATGAACTCACAAATTGTAAAAGTAAAGAAAACATTGCGATAGAAACCTCGCGCATGCAATGTAGATACTATATGATAAACATTTATTTCACAGTAACAATTACTCAAAAACACGTATTTCTTGGAAGAAGTTCTAAGGAATTTCTGCACACTTCAACAGGCGGGATGCGTTAGATGAAACAATAACATGTTCGCCTTGACGATAGACAGGACCGGGAACGGCCCTCTTACGTAATATCCTTTTTATCCAGGCGATCCTCAAGTGAATTTCTCATGTACTATCCAACTGTTGAATGAAATTATTTCCCGCGTTGATTGCAAGTATGTAGATTTGACATTAAAAAAGCGTGTACATACATCTCAAAGTGTCAGCGATAAATCTGCAGACATAATTTTTTCAGGCAACCAACTAGCGACTTTTTTTTAACATATTAAATAGGATATAAAATACATTTCATCCATTGATAAGTAAAGGTTGGAATCCTTTACTATGGGATGCTGTGGCAACTATGATATCATGGGTGGCGGTGATATCTTACGTACCACCAGGTGTTCTGGATGCTCGGCGAACCCTGGTCTTGTCTATTAATTGCTCGCCCAAAAATTAAAAAAAACTGTAAATGAAAGCCTCACATGCAGAATTCACATGCTGTGGCAAGTAAGACGTTTTAAGAAATAAAAACTTGGTTGAATTCGAAAGCAGAATCAAGTCCCAACAGTTTTGAAATACTTCCATTGCAGAAGTTATATATGGCTGCTTTAGTCTAGAATTTTCTTCCAGTTCGCAGAAGACCATCCTCGGGTTGCCAAGAGGTACATGCAGAAGGATGTAGACCCCACCCCGATAGACCATGAGATACAGGACCTAAAGCGTACTGAATACCTCAATAAATATTGCTCGAGGGGTGCGTAATTAACAAATCAATTTTAATTCGTTTTCTAAGTTAATTTATTCACATAAGGTAAAAATTCTAAATGTCAAATTAAATAGTTTACCTCTTTGGATAAGCTGAGCTTTGATGAGAAGAAAGTGTCACAAAAAAAGCTCGCCACTCTGTATACCATATAAGCCGCCCGGACGTCCTTCGCTTCGCTTCAAAAATCATAAAAAAAAACTCTAAACGGCAATCAACCATTTCGTATATACCGCAAGCATGTTATAAACATGTGAAATATTAAAAAAAAACACATACCTTCTTTTTAGGTACAAACGATAGCAGAGTTCTCAATTGCTATGGGGCAGTGCTGCCGATATCAATACCATCTTCGTGCTGCAGAAGAGGGCTATTCGCGCTATTTATAACCTAGGTCCTAAAGAATCATTGAGAGCAAAATTTAACGAAATTAACATCTTGACTTTTGCTTCTCAATATATTCTTGATATTATTATGTGTGTACATAGGCATATAAGGTAATTTGCTAGCAGCTGTCACCATAATGCTAACACCAGAAACAAACTTTAACTTTTTAATGCCTACTACTCGGCTGAGTCGAGTTAGTAAGTCTTTTGTGGGGCTTTGTATATTCTTATACAATAAGATCCCAAATAATGTTGAAAACAAATATATTACGATATTCAAAAGAATTATTAAAAAACGTTTGTGTGTTAAAGGTTACTTTAACATAATTGACTCTCTTAATATTAAATAATAAATTTTACTGTACGTTTTACATTGTAACCATATTGTTTTATATAAATAAAAGAAGCTCGCTGAGTTTGCTGCGTCCGTTCTTCTCAGGTCTGAGGCATAATTTTTGGAGTGGGTGGTAGTTTTTGACTTTCAATGAGTGATAATATATCCTATTTTGAATAAAAATATTTGAATTTGAATTTAAATGACTGCAGGATTGACCAGGCACCACAAGCAGCCAATTTTGTGATGTTGATAACTACTAACATATAATTCAATTTTACAAAGCTTTTTTACGGTAATAAGCGACGCAAACAATGAGTCAATCCATAATATATTAAAAATCTGCCCATACGTACGCGTACGAATGCAGTACTCCGATAACTTCGCCTTTCACTTTGAGTATCTCATATATATATATAATATCCTTCTTGCAGAGCTTCCCTTTATGTCAGTGAACCTTGCGCGTCGAGCCCGTGCGCTGCAAACCCTGAGACTACCCGATGACGTCTACATCCCTGACACGACCCAGAAAGGATCCTACCGACATCCCAAACCCGAGAAGTACGCTGAGCATCCGTCAGTTATGAACATGAAGCCCAAGTTTGACGACTCGTTACAAAGTACGACATAATCTCTACTCATACATGGTGGTAAATTTTTGATAGTGCACGAAACGCTTTCTGTTCTACTCCAGCTTCCCTAAATCTAAATATAAGCCTAGTATATTCCTTTGGTCCTATTGCAATAATTTATGCTTTTCCATCTTTTTACCAGTAGGAGGCTTCTTTTAGTGACCGGCTACAAGGGCGCATTTTTCTGCCACCAAGCAGTAATGTTCAAGCATGTATGTGTGTTTTCGCTTGACGACCACTGCAGCTAATGACATAACTGGATTAAAAAAAGAGACTTATCACTTTATGTCTGAAAATGACGAGCGCAATTGCGATGCCACTCAGAAATTTGGGTTCAATTGAGAATTTGCAATGTTTATCCGCTGCCTACTACTAATGCGTAAACGAAGTTCGCTCAAGAAGCGGCCAATCCTCATATTTTTCATACAAACGCTCGAACGTGATTATTATTTTTTTTTATGGAAAAAGGAGGACAAATGAGCGTACACGTCACCTGGTGTTAAGTGATCCCGCTGCCCACATTCTCTTGCAACACCAGAGGATTTATAGGAGCGTTGCCGGCCTTTAAGGTGTACGTTGCCGGCTTTTTTTGAAGGTACCCATGTCGTATCGTCCCAGAAATACCGCACAAGGAAGCTCATTCCACAGCTTTGTTGTACATGGAAGAAAGCTCCTTGAAAGCCACACATCCAGATGGTGTGTATGATATTCTAAGTTGTGGCGTGTCGTGCGAAGGTGGAATTCGGCGGCAGGAATCAGGTGAAATAGCACTTTGGAACACTCCCCGTGATGAAATGCGGTAGAAGAGACACAATGAAGCGACATTATGGCGTTTAACGCATTTTTATTTAACAAATTACCAACAGATAATTATTAATTATCTTGTGCATTGCATCTAGGTTTCTATCGAAGCAGAAAATACAAATCTCAAAAAATAGTTTGAGAATAACTCTCCAATTATCTGCTTTTTTCACAAAAAATTTACCTGAACTTTGGCCGTTCATAATACACTCATAAATTGTAAAAGTAAAGAAAAAAATACGACAGGAACCTCCCTCGTATAATGGAGATTCAAAAACACGTATTTACTGGAATTTCTGCATACTATTTTTCGGTCAATGTTATCGCTTTCTCTTGCTTGTCGTCAACGCGATATGCGTTGGGTGAAAAGCACTTGCTTTTCGATCATGTTCGCATTGGCGATAGACAGGACACACAGGACTTGAAGCAAGAAGAGGCCTTACTCAAACTACGGCCTAATGAAGGTGGAACTTTCCGTGCCCGATAGCAACGCGTCTAAGTAGTAAAATTTGAAGCTGTCTTCATAGATCAATCTCAGGTCATAGGCGCATAAATAGCTTAAAACAAAACCATCAATAATCCAAATATTCAATTTATCTTACAGAAAATCTTCGACGTATTCTGCGCGTGAATACTGGAGACACAAGTTACGGTGTCAGTCATGGATTATTGGCAAAGATGGTCTTAGAGAAGAATCCGTTTGGCCCACCTCGGCAGGAACCCAAATATGGACGCTGGAGGAATCCCTACATGTATACTTATAGATTATGAAATATTGTTGTATAAATTTTGATCAAATAAAGTTTTTCGTTTAAGCTGTTGTCATAATTATTTGATATCATCATCTACAAATAAGTAATATGTATTTGTATGTATACACTTCGAGAAGAACATTTCATGTTAATTGCCATATGTGTCTGAAAATTAGTTAAAACAGTATTATATCACCTTCGTTGTAAGGAATTTGTAAGACTACATCTCACTTCATCCGCGTATATAAAGGGTTTTTAAATATAATAAGCATGTATAGACCTGAAGATTATCTCGTGTACTATTCCAGTTCAAATTCAAATTCAAAAACACTTTATTCATGTAGGTCACGGAAATGACACTTATAAATGTCAAAAAAAAATGTTTCTTATTGAATTTACCGATACTTCGTAAAGGGTTGAGCTAATGAGAAGAAGTAGCAAGAAACTCATTGCCACTCTTTTAAGTCAAGATTTACATTTTAATTGTTTTACAAATCATTTCAATTACAATATATGCAAAGTGACGCAACAAAAATACTCAAATGTCAAAAACTGAAAGGCTTACACGAGTAAGTCAAAAAAAAAAAAAGAGTAAATTAATACTTATAAACAAAAGAGTTATTGAGTATAGTAGATGCATCAATCCACACATGCCGTAAATAAATAGAGGCATTATGTGAGCATTTCATTCCGGTTCCGGTTCCCGGTTTCCCTTCCGTGCCCAACATAAATGAATCTTATTTCGAGGATGATTGCTATGGCAAACTAAACTAACTATTAGTATAGTTATAGCCCATCGACGTGAATTTCAATTTTATACAAATCCCGCGGGAGCCATGAATTTTTTCCGAGATAAAATGTAGCCTTTTTCCTTTCCCAAGCTATAGTCTATCGCTGTACCAAATTACATCAAAATCGGTTCAAAGGCGTAAAAGCGTAACAAACAAACTTACATTTACATTTATAATATTATTAGGGATACCTGATTTTCCGTACATAAAAATAGCAGATTATCTAGGATTAAAAGATATACAGAGTTAAATAAAACACTTTTAAAGGTTTAAAACGCGTGTAATTGTAACTGTTTTTACATTAGAGTCGCGTAAAAATTACATTTTTATTTCAGTTCACTCGACGTTTCAATACCTTCCCTGATCTCGTTTTCAGGGAGATATACAAAGAAAATACTAGAAAAGCAGAGGATAAACAATGTATGGAACATTTTAAAAATTCAAACAAACTGTTATAGTTTTAAGGTTTAAAATGTTAATGCTTTCGCCGGATAATCGAAAGAATATTTCATGATAATTCATAAAAGGTATTAATTTTCTCAAAAAGGCATAAAAGGCATTTATTTTCTCAAAATTGATTCCTTTAGAATTCCTTTTGATGTCATTTCTAATAACTACTAGATACTACTACCGCTTCGGAAACAAATGGCGCTCTGAGAGAGAAGAAGCGGCGCAAGAAACTCTCCCATAATTCTTTTTTTGCACTCTTTTCAATAAAAATATACAATATTGTACAGTCATTTTTATCGCTATATATTATAGATATTCAGCAGTCTCAATCTCGTTCCTATTACTATAGGAATTACGACAGAGCCATTTTTTTTTAACAAACATTTAAATTTATTTATAGATAATGCCTGAACAGTGGCTGGGACTTTATTATAGAAGTGTATACATTTATCCTTAAAGCTATTATGTATCTTATGAAGCCTACTAGAATTAGTTACAAGCAATCCCTTATTTTTAGAGTTATAATAATGAAAATCACTATTAAGAGCAAAAAGGTGACGATTTTTGTGAACGTAAATTAAATTTTCATAAATGTACTGAGAATGAACAGTCATAATATTTATTTCTTTAAATTTTTCTTTGAGAGACTGTCTATAACCAAGCTGATATATAGCACAAACAGCTCTCTTTTGCAGAGCAAACACTATATCAATGTCAGCAGCATGACCCCATAGTAAAATACCGTACGTCATGATGCTGTGAAAATAACTGAAGTCCACCAATCCAGCGGTCGCAACATTCGTGTACTCTCTATCTTTGTAACTGCATATGCCGCAGAGCTGAGTCTTTCTGCTAGATGGGCAATATCTGGACCAAATTGATTCCTTTAGAATTATTTTTGATGTCACTATATCCATTTACGGCTGTTTTCAATAACGTATCTCTATAGTTACGGATATACCCATGCTATCACCGTTTAATGATAAGATAAATACTCTTATATATCTTTTAAATTACTGTATCTACCATATGTTCGGAAAAAGTAGAGCTCGTGAGAAGAACATACAAGAAACTCAACGGCCACTCTTTTAAATCAAAAAGAGTGTGTTACAATGGCTGTAATATACATAACAAATAAGTTTGTAAGGTGCTGCATCTAATATATGAATCGTGTTAAAATAATATCAATTATTTCATAAAAAATAATAAATATTAAACTATATGCAACTGTACGAGTTGTTGCATGGACCAGCCCTCGTTCCCTTCGCACATGTTTGAGGGAAGGAAGCAACCGGCACACGAGGCCGCCGCAAGCAATGCCATTTCAGTGAGCATGACAAACCGTGTTAAAGCATACCTACTCGTACTAATTTTTTTTTATGGAATAGGAGGACAAACGAGCGTACGGGTCACCTGGTATTAAGTGATCACCGCCGCCCACATTCTCTTGCAACACCAGAGGACTCACAAGAGCGTTGCCGGCCTTTAAGGAAGGTGTACGCGCTTTTTTTGAAGGTACCCATGTCGTATCGTCTCGGAAACACCGCACAAGGAAGCTCATTCCACAGCTGAGTAGTACGAGGAAGAAAGCTCCTTGAAAACCGCACTGTGGAGGACCGCCACACATCCAGATGGTGGGGATGATATCCTAATTTGTGGCGTGTCGTGCGAAGGTGGAATTCGGCGGCAGGTATAAGGTTAAACAGCTCTTCGGAACACTCCCCGTGATAAATGCGGTAGAAGACACACAATGAAGCGACGTCTCTACGCCACGCCAAGTGATCCAGCCGTTCACAGAGCACTGGGTCCCCGACAATTCGAGCTGCTCTGCGTTGCACGCGGTCAAATGAATCGAGTGAGTCAATAATAAGTACAAAATTAATGCTCACAACGTTCAGTCTACCTATTATTAGGTACTACTCCTAACCGTGACGATGTCCACTTGGACGCTACTATGCAGTAATGACACTATGTTATAATATATATATCTCATTTTGCAAATAACACACACCTACATAGAGAAGAAACAGAAACTAACAGCATTAATACGTAGGTAATATTAAAGAAAAAAATATAGAGAAACTAATCTACAGGATCGTTGTAAAACATCTAGTAGTTAGAGAGTAGTATATTCTTTGCAAGGTCTAACGTTTGATCAATAAAATGCCAATCTATCTGAAAAACTTTTTCTTATTTAAAAACTATGAAGTGACACATGCCATAAACCAACACGAATCAACGTCAAAACATAATAAAATGGATTACATAAAAAAATTTGGTTGAGATAAAATCGAGGCAAAATTTACCAGTAATGTGAGGGGGGGATAAATATAAAAAAATATGGATCACTACTTGACCACCTACAGGAAGGACTACCTATGGCCAAACTTACCTGGAGCCCATTCTGCCGGTGAAGGGGGAGGCATTGCAGAGTATGTATACAAAATGTTAAGGACAACTACGGCGTTTTGCAAGAAACTTTTTGCCTCGCTCAGCCACATTGTGGAATCAACTTTTTGACCTTCAAGATTAGAGTTAAAACGTCAATTTTAAATTAAAAAGAATGCAATAAAGGACCACATTCAGAGAGAATGTGCACTCTGTGAGGCGTACGATTGAGAAATGTTTGTTTAATCTGTAATGCCACTTTTGTGTTCTGGTTAGTATGCATAAGTTTATCCCTGCTTAAACCTAGTGCCTCTTCCGCAGCCTTTATGTTGAAGGCTTGGGTTAGGGTTTTGGAAAGGGTTAAGCCCGGAGTATTGCTACAGAGTTGTTGCACTCTTGTGAACATGATGCATCAAGGGTTGATTTAACAAGACTCCTCGGGACTGTACAGAATGATTAAGGGCCACATTGAGTGATTTTAGCACCAACTCTTGCAAGTTCCTCAGCACATTCATTGCCTTCGATCCCTGCATGTCCTTGGAGCCCATCGAAGTGTAACTTTGTTTAATTCTCCCAGAGTGTTCAGTACAGTCCGGCAGTTGTCCACAAATCTTGAGACTGTTCTGTTTGAGTCTATAGGGGTATACCTCTGACTAGAAAATGGAGGCAAGGCTTTCTAAGTTGATTTGCCAAATTTGGGACACTCTCCGTAGATTCCACCGCCAACGTCAGATTCCGACTTGGATCCATCGGTGTACCATTTAAAGCTCCAGTTTTTCCTAGTAATTCTGTTATTTAACCATTACTCTCTTGAGGAGAATGCAATTTGAAAGTTGATGATAACCGAACCGACAAGTAGAGAACCATTTTTTGAGCCAAACTTAGCTCGTTTTATGATAATCAAATTACTAGGAGCTATGTATATTCCTAGCGTGGCAGAATGCTTACGACTTGTCAACCAAAAAGGGTTACAGTAATAATAAATTAGCTTTCCTTTTCTATTTTGCTGCATATCCATTAGGGATATTCTTCTATCTCGCATGTTTTATCTATATGTACGTCTATGGTCAACGCCAAACGGTCGGACGCGCTAAAATCTTACCACCGTAACAGTAAAGTTTCAGAGGTATCTTCTGTAAGCTGGTACAAGTCAGTTTGTTTTACGTTTCTTAAAAATATTGGCCCATACATAAGTAACAAATTCTTTCGCCACAAATTGGCTTCACATCGAAGACGATCCAATTCCAATCCAGGAGCAACAACAGTTGTAGCAGTATGGTTGACTGTCTGGTGCCATTTCTTTCGATTGGCTTTTGGATACAGAATCTTGTAGTTATTTGATCAAAAGAGTATTAGATTGACGACTAAAGCCAAAGTATAATGCATTCATTTGCGTCGATAGGTATCAGCTTGACAATCCGCAGATTAGGTCAAAACGAACACGCGAATCTGGTCGAAAATTAGCAGTTAGCCTAGCAGTAGAGGTGGTAAGTCGCATCGATTAGGGAGTATAATTCTGTTATTTAACCATTACTCTCTTGAGGAGAATGCAATTTGAAAGTTGATGATAACCGAACCGACAAGTAGAGAACCATTTTTTGAGCCAAACTTAGTTCGTTTTATGATAATCAAATTACTAGGAGCTATGTATATTCCTAGCGTGGCAGAATGCTTACGACTTGTCAACCAAAAAGGGTTACAGTAATAATAAATTAGCTTTCCTTTTCTATTTTGCTGCATATCCATTAGGGATATTCTTCTATCTCGCATGTTTTATCTATATGTACGTCTATGGTCAACGCCAAACGGTCGGACGCGCTAAAATCTTACCACCGTAACAGTAAAGTTTCAGAGGTATCTTCTGTAAGCTGGTACAAGTCAGTTTGTTTTACGTTTCTTAAAAATATTGGCCTATACATAAGTAACAAATTCTTTCGCCACAAATTGGCTTCACATCGAAGACGATCCAATTCCAATCCAGGAGCAACAACAGTTGTAGCAGTATGGTTGACTGTCTGGTGCCATTTCTTTCGATTGGCTTTTGGATACAGAATCTTGTAGTTATTTGATCAAAAGAGTATTAGATTGACGACTAAAGCGAAAGTATAATGCATTCATTTGCGTCGATAGGTATCAGCTTGACAATCCGCAGATTAATCCGTGGTAAGTCCCATCGATTAGGGAGTATAGTAATAATATAGTAATAACTACTACTAATTTTAAAACAAATGCCTTTACAATTTACCTTATCTTGCAAATAATTCATTTGATTTTATTTAGAGCACCAAAGCTATCTGGGCAGGAATTAGCCTTCTACCAGGCATGTATGCAACACACGAGACCGGCAGACTGCAGATGTCCTCAGTATTCCGGACAGGAAGTTCAGCTGCCACCAGGAAAAGAGGGAGGATGGAGTAGGAATGAGGTACGTAATACATTTTTATCTGACACCCATAGTACCTATGGGCTTTGTGTAGTTTGGCATTCTAAACAAACTTCTAAGCTTAAATTTAAGCGTTATTCCAAAAATTTGCCTGTTTAGAAGAATGTTTGCTTATTTCACCCATAATTATTAAATCTGGTATACCTGGCGTTTATGTTCTAATAGCCAAAGAAATTACATTTTTTAACCTGCATAATTTGTTATTAGCTTCCGATATATTTATTTTATGGTTGTTATTTACGGCGGTTTTCAATAACGTATCTCTAGTTACGGAAACATTGCTGTCACCGTTTAATGACAAGATGTTATCTATCCATCGTTATGTCCAATATTATTGAAATGTTAGTAAGCGTAAAAGTATAGATTTGTCTTCCTCTAGTTAGTTAAACTAAGGATAGATAAGTTATTGAAAACGGCCGTTAATCGCTATAAACTAATTAATGTTTCTGACAAGCTCACTGGTCAGACGTTGTGTTTACGATTTCCAATCGAAGGATTCCATCGTTATACATTTTCCAAGTATGAGTGTATGCACCTAGTGTATTCTGGGTGGTATTATTAAAACTAGGAATAAGAAATGTAAAAGTTGAGATGAGATTACTACACATTTGGAATGAACTTCCTTGTGTGGTGTTTTCGGGACGATACGACATGGGTACCTATAAAACGCGCGTATTCCTTCCTTAAAGGCCGGCAACGCTCCTGTGATTCCTCTGGCGTTGCAAGAGAATGTGGGCGGCGGTGATCACTCAACACCAGGTGACCCGTACGCTCGTTTGTCCTCCTTTCCCATAAAAAAAAAACATTTAGGCTCATCTTTTGAATTTCTCCAGAAATTCGATTGAAGTTGTAACTTATGGATGTATTTGTGCCTGCACTTATTGATAAGCATATAAAATTCATTCTCTGTCTGTTTCAGCTAATGGGTCCCATGCTGGATCCCAAATTGTATCCAGTAAAAGTTGGCGCAAGTCCAGAGACAGCTTCATCTAGATATGACCAGCCAAATGCATTTTTGGATAAAGTAACTATATTATATTAGTACTAATATTTAAAAACTAAACCTTTTTTAATTGCTCCAGAAATAATATTTGTACTTGATATTACCTGCTTGATAACTTAAACAGGTTTATTAATTTTAATATCCTTTTTACGTTAACATTAAATAGTAAGTGAGGTGTCCCGATTAGTTGTCTTACGAAAATGTATTGGGAAGGTCTTCTTTAGCAGATGCTTAATAAACAATATATTATGTAGATACCGTAAACAAAAATTGTTAAAAACAAAATGTACCAAATCGCACAATTAAAACAAATCTTAAAAACTTTTAATAATTGAAAAATTGAGGCTGACTGTTTGCCGTTATTTTTTTAAGCTTTCACAGCTTTTGAGCCTATCTAGATCTAAAATCTAAATTATCTTAAATTAATTCTGTGGTCTGGTGCTAAAAGGTTCACTATTAATTTATGCTCTTACTGGTGACTTTAATTGTTATAACACTAGAAAATAAGGAATTGTTTGTTACTTAGATACAAAACAGCTCCCAAGGGTGAATATACATATACATTTCTATTATAAAGTCTCAGTCGCAATTCAGTTGTTATCTCTAAATAAAATCATTTATTTAAAGTTACTCAAACTACTACTTAAAAATTGATATTGGCCCTTTTAGCACCAGAACACAGAATTGTATGAATAGAATATGTTTTATAATAGACTTAGGTAAAATAATAACGTATAGATAAAGCGTGAAAGTGAGAAGAACATCTCTAGATGATGTCAGTTTGTATCTACAGCAAGATAGAAAAGAAAAGCTAATCTATATTACTGTGACCAATTTTGACTGACAAGTCGTAAGCAGTCAGCCACGCTTGAAATTAGCTCCTGTTGTGAATTACTGATTACGTCACTTCGTCTATATGTTATACATATCAAAATTTCAGCTGTATATCTATTTCAGTTTATGTTTAGACAGACAGACGTACGTAAGGACGCACAGCGGAATCTCAGTATCCCGAATGTTCCTTTTTGATACAAATGGGGACATTCGACACGAGACATTGAGTCTCGTGCCAAAATTTGGCGAGTCAACATCTCCTGAGGATGCCTAGTGTAGAGGCGAAACACTCGTCGAATTGAACACGAATTTAAGCGGAATTTTGCACTCAAGAAGGCTCACGACATTGGAATAAATATGGATTTTCGCAAAATAAAGCCAAATTCGATAAATTTTCTAACGAAGTTATCGGTAATTAATTATTATTAATTTATAATTTTAGTGACCTTGTTATTATAGATATGTTTGATTTCCACAGTTACAATCAAAGTACCCGATGCTGTACAGCATATTGCAGAACGAAGCATCTCCAGAACTGAAGCAGAGGATCGACCGCGACAGGAATAAGACGACGTACCAAGTTGACTTCTGTGAAACAGGTAAAGGTTTGGAGTTGCGTATATGAGGGTAGATTAATAATCGAACCAAAGCTGTGGAGCAAACTTGATCAAATGATATTGGCCATTGTAGTTTTAAGTATAAGAGTGAAATTGCCTTGACTTAAATTTGAAACAAATAAATCATTATTATTTTATTTTATTTCCTTAGAGTATTATGTATGTATTGTATTATACGTCTAGAAAGACTGCGATACCTGTGAAAACTGAAAACGTCGAAATAAAATGAGGTTGACAGTTAACCTCTATTTTGAGCAATGCACGCATACTTACATCTAAGGTGACATACAAATCGCGAGTGTAAGACGTAGCTTGTCACGCACACTAAAGTAATAAACCTGGTCTGTTTTCATCAGTTCTGTTGCAGCAAGAGGCTATCCCCCTTGTTCATAATGGTCCGCTAACTTAAAACAGTCGCTAAGGAGTGTTTTTTCTCATTCTGGCTTAGGTCAATAGAAGAAGACAGAGTGTGAATTAGCAATGCTTTAAGTTAGCAGACTATTATGAATAAGGGGGTATATCTATACGTATAAAGTAATGTTATATACCGGGGAAAGACATCTATCTCACGGCTATCCTGTACCCGGCAGATAACTATATTTACTACTAGATCCGTCCTATAATTATCTCGCGCTTATCTGCTAGATAGCACTATATGCATTGAGAAACGCAAATATGTCTTTATTCGATAAATAAGTAGCAAGTAGCCTATTAGTAACTTGTACATTGTGAAACAGCCCCTAAATGTCATGCATTATCGCGCGGTATATTATATTAATATTCTGTGTATGTCATAGACTATTTAAGAATATTCCGTTACATCGATCATCAAAGTTGCTAAGCAACGCTGTCAAATAGCAGAATGCAATTTGTTTTGTTCGGCAAAGCAATGGTCCAAGAAACTATTATAGAAATGTAAAAGAATAAGTGCGAGCGAAGAAGAAAATAATTGTTGTATTATTCTAGGAAGTGTCTGCTTTTTAAGGTGTTAATTCTTTATAAGAGCAAGCTTCAGATAGTCTATTGAGGATTTATTAAATGAATTTTATCCACTAGATATTAGATGCTAGTTTTTCGGTTGTTAATTCGATCCATTTTTATTTTGGGTTATCTTATTGGCAAATAAAATATTTACTGTTTGCGTTTTGAACAGGTATTTTTGAGTGGTTTATAATTTCGTTTTGATGTTCCGAAATCTGTTCTTGTTTATATTCAATCTCAAACTACAGTGATGGAAGCTTAGATTACGTAATAATTTATATTTAGCGCCTCTTGATAAAAGGCCAGGTTTATTGTGCATATATGCTTTACGTACTTATGTGCATGACCGCTACGTCTTATATTCGCGATACATATGTAACTTTGTAATAAGCTGCGTGCGTTGCTGAAAATAGAGGTTAACAGTTAACGCTATTTTTTTCGACGTCTTCACAGGTATCACAGTCTATCTAGAGGCATAAATTATCAAAAGTTGGAATATTACTTTATTTAATGTTTTGACTTTTTTCTTATCACTGAACGTCCCCTTTCCAACGTGCCTCCTACTCAAAACAATATTTTTATAACATATAACATTATTTTCTGTCTATAATTATTTCATTGAATGGCAGGTCCGGGCGCCAAGTTTGAAGGTTTGCAACGTGCAGCCGACGAGAGTGGCACAGGACCCTGTGCTCAGCCCATGCGTCTACCCGGAGACCCATGCAGAGTGGGACCCAAACCCAGGATGACAACTCCAAGGTCAATCTCTAAGCAGGCAGGAAGTGGAGCTGCCAGCGATCCACGAGCTAAATGTGGTAAGTATTATTTTTGAGGAATATTAAGGGAAGTTTGTGATACCATTTCGGAATTTTAAACATGAACTTTGAGATAGATCTTTGCTTAAAATAAAACTGTGCATGCGCTCCAGAAATCAAACTTTAATATTCGAAAGAGAGTATTTTTTTTTAATTTTAGATAATTTCGAATAACTCGAAAACCAAGGGAGTCCCTTCCGTACTTAATATCGTCCTCTACCCACTACATCCTATATAGTTCCTGTAAAACTTACTTGTATGTGTATCTCAATCTATCTATAAGTGATTTCCCTTAATGCGTTACGTTACTAAGTCGTTTACCCTCCCATTTGATGTGATAAGTACCTTAAATTGATCTTTTCAAAATCAAAACGTTTATTGAACTCATTGCATTGATTTACAATGGCTTAAGTTCAGTCATACACTTAATTTCATAACAATAAATAAATTTCATAACAATTTCATTTCTTGAGTTGAATCAAACATTCTGAAACTACAGACCAGCATCTGTTGATACTTCTCCTGTCGTTTCAGAAACCTCATCAGCCACCCCTCCACTTGGCAAGTCGGAATACCAGGATGGCGTGTCTAAGCTCGGTGGTATTATAATGAGGGACAAACTTCACAGGAGATGAGCAGCTCCAATAAATACCATGCGTTGGATATCAATAAACTGATTATATATAATCTAATATTTTTGTTTATCTAAGAACATTACTGTTCTGCTGACAATACTTTTAAACTTACAAAATCAAATAAACTTTATTCAATTAGGCTTAAACTGAGCGCTTTTTATTAAAATATTTAGGTAATTTGATTTTTTGAATCTACTATATGTTCGGTAAAAGTAGAGCTCGTAAGAAGAACATACAAGAAACTTAACGGCCACTCTTTAATCACTCATAACTTTGCCATTTAACTTTTTTCCATAGGCCTTGTACTGTTCCGGAAATCCAGATAAAACTTTTGGCAACCATAACCATTTTGGCATGTTTATTTTTTGGTCTGTTGACCAACTCCCAACAGCGAGTTGTCCAAATTAGTAATTTCGATGATTTTTCTTAATGCAGATCGACTCAGTTTCGTGTATCGATCATTTTATTGTATCGAAGGAGAAAGAAAATTTGTCAAATTTAATAAAATTTAACAATTTAATTGTAATTCCACAAGTCTGTGTAACTAATTCAATAAATGTTCAATATGACCAACCTCTTGCTGAATGCAAGTACGAACATGTCTCAGAACACCATAAGTAGATTTATCTACACCCATGCTTTAAATCCTCTATTAAAGATTCTAAAACAGTTAGCTTATTGCCAAAATTAAAACTCCCAATGTCCTAATATTAGATCATCCAAACGAGTGTTGTAATGAAATTCAGTACAACATTATATCATCCGTTTTCATGATAAAATTCCTTTGGATGATATTATGGTTACTAGGATTGGCTTTTTTAATGTTAGCAGTAAGTTAACTGTTTCAGAATCTTTTAAAGAGGATTTATTTTATGAGTGCAGCTAAAGTTGTATGCAACTGTTGATAATTAGGTATTAAAAACTCATGTGATATATATGATATTACGTGGGTAACACTTAAAATGTTTAGAAGAAACGCCAGTTAGAAACATTGCTAATGAAAACTTTTTTTGAATTCCAAATTTTAGAACTCTTTGGTAACCTAATGTAGTATATTGCATTCATTTGTCATTTATTTTTGTAAATTGGTGGCAAATCTAAAACTCTTGTTACACGTGAACCTAACGCGAGAAATTTTTCGGTCAATGATTTATTATGACTTTCGTTGTGGGCTTACTCAACAATAAAGCCATGATAGGCTGCGATTAGCATTTCTTAATAAAGCCCCATCTCGTGCCACTATTTACAATTGGTTTAACGAGTTTAAGCGTGGACGTAGTAATCTCAATTATGATTCGCGTGAGGGACGTCCTCTAACAGTGACTACTGAAGATAACATCAGTGCTGTGCGACGCATGATAGAGGAAGATAAGAGAGTGACCTATCAGCAGATACGGGCAAGCCTAGGCATTGCGTCAAGTTCAAAAAATATAACACGAACATTTAGACGTCAGGAAGCTTTGTACCAGATGGATTTCTCATACTTTAACCGACGATCAGGAACACCTTCGCATGGACTGGTGTCGCCAAATGTTAGATAAGTTCAACGGCAGTGACTCAAATGCTGTATTTGTCACAGGTGATGAAAGCTGCATATATTGCTACGAACCCGAAACCAAACGACAATCAGCTCAGTGGGTGTTTTCTTTCGAGGATCGGCCAACTAAGGTAAAGAAAGGAAGACGTCAAGGAAAAAAGATGATTGCCTCATTCTTTGGTCGGAAAGGTCATTTCGCGACATTTGTGCTAGAAGGTGGAAGGACAGTTACTGCAGACTGGTATGTCAATCGCTGTTTGCCTGTTGTCTTGGAAAAAATTCGATAGCAGCGCCGTCGAAGCAGGATCCACCTTCACCACGACAGTGCTTCAGCGCACTCCGCAAAACGGACTGTTGAATATTTGACTATGGCAGGTGTCGAGATAATGAGTCATCCGCCATACAGTCCTGACCTGGCGCCCTACGACTTTTATTTATTTCCAAGAACTGAAGATAAAATTCGAGGTATTCACTTTACGAGCCCTGTAGATGCGGTGAAAGCGTAAGAAAATGCCATAGAAGAGAAAGGTTGAATTGGCCCACTGCTTTTCTCAGTGGTTCCATCGAATGTGACTATGTGTACAGAGTATCGGAGATTACTTCGAAAAACAAAAGTATTGGCAACTTTCTACATTAAGCCGTTTATCATTTTCAGTGTTACCTAGGTATCACATATAGAGCCACATTCGTGTTTTAATACCCCTTATTACACAACAGTTGCATACATAACTATTAATCTATTGGACTACAAATATGGGTGTGTAATGATAATTAAACAAAGTTTAAAAAGATAAATAGATATTTATGTATAAAAGCAGATAAGTTTACATTGTGTCACGTGGACGGAGACTGCGCGCTTGATATAAGCTCACCACGCTTGTACAGCATTGTGCCTTCTCGCCTCTCATCTCTTCTCACAGCTTCATCATCTCTTCTAGCAGTTTGGTCTTCTCTTCTGATATTATGATCACCTCTTCTGACATCATCTCTTTTTGTTTGGGTTTGTTTTAGTTGTTCACTCCTCCTCACATTTTGTTCACTCTTTATTGTTTGATCGTTTTTGACGACTTCTGTTCGCGATATTCTTGTTGCGCGGGAAACTGTTGTTTCGTCATGTTGCCTCACTATTACAGCTCGGGCATCTGAAGTGTTGCGTTCTCTGGAATTTAATATCAACATAAGAGCAGGTTTAATTTTTTCGCTTCATAGTGTGTCTTCTACCGCATTTATCACGGGTAGTGTTACGAAGAGCTGTTTCACCTGATTCCTGCCGCCGAATTCTACCTTCGCACGACACGCCACAAATTAGGATATCATCCCCACAGAGCGGTTTTCAAGGAAGTTTCTTTCATGCACAAGAAAGCTGTAGAATGAGCTTCCTTGTGCGGTGTTTCCGAGACAAAACGACATGGGTACCTTAAAAGCAAGTTTTGCAAGAGCATATGGGCGGTGGTGATCACTTTACACCAGGTGACCCGTACGCTCGTTTCCAGAACATGTTTCCAAAACCATATGCTTTCCAGCAATAACAGACAAAGTTTATTCTATGCTTATATTTTGCATGGAAAATATTCATGTGATTCGTAAATTTTGTTTACGTGGCAATTAGGTCCGATTTTATCTCAGCAAATGTAACCAAGTATAAGTAAGTACCACGTAAAGTATTCGTCAGTGAAATTTTTGTTACTATACGTCCTGATGTTTCAGGTATAAAAGAATATTTTTCCGCGGTTTTTTTCAATACAAATGGACACATCTTTGTAGTCTTTGTTGCAATGCCCGCAATTCTTCTGCGATATCTCTGATTTTGAAGAGATAATGGTGACTGATTACTATCTGTGATCTAAGCGTTCGTTTGTCCTATGGCCGGCTCAATGTATAGCAAACGACGAAAGGAAGCTTAAGAATGAAACAGTAAGAGTTAGTGTGGTGAGGCGAGTTGAGAGGACAGACTGCTGGCATTTCTTTTAATTTACAAAACAATTGAATTACGAAATTCAAAAGAATTGTCAAAAACGTTTGTGTGGTATGGGATACTATAACATAAATGACTTTCTTAATTATTCACCGATTGGGAATGGAGCGACCGCCCCAGGCTATTAAATAATAATATCCGGACGACCGAGCCTTGCTCGGATTTTTAAGAATGTATAAAACTTGAACAAAAAAAAAAACTAATAGGACATCTGGATTCGATCCGGGGTCTTCTGCTTTCCGGATCACCCAATGTCCCATCTGAGCTATAATAGTCTTGTATATAGTGGCGAAATTTACCTTTGTATTTTAATGTTATTGTTGCTGTTTCTCATTCAAACATGGATAAAACCATTTTTTTTAAATTGAAACCTAGCTAGATCGATTTATCACCTCCGAAATCCCCTGCATACTTAATTTTATGAAAATCGTTGGAGCCGTTTCCGAGATTTAGATTATATATATATATATATATATATATATATATATATACAAGAATTGCTCGTTTAAAGATATAAGATATAAATTAATATATAATATAACGATAGTAGAGTTTCGTGTGCCTGTTCTTCTCAGGTGTGAGGAATATTATTTCGAATGGGTGGTAGTTTTTGACATTCAAGCGATTTTAAATCATATTTCGAATAAACATATTTGAATTTAATTTGGCTTGATAAGTGAACAAGGCCTAACGCATAGCAACGTACCTTCCAAAAGCAACAAGTCTCTCAATGTCATGCCGCCTCTCCTGCTGCCGCGGAGGTGGGCTGGCGGGGGGAGAGGATGTTGAGGAAACCGAGGCGGGGGACGCGGGGGAAGAACCCACTGCCGAGTCACGCTTGGCCGATGATGACGACCCAGACGTAGACCTCCGCCGGGGGCGAATGGAAGGGATGTGGAGCGATGCTGTGATCACACACTCGTCTTCCGAACAACCTCCAGTCTGAAAAGATTTTAAGATGCTCTTATATACAGGGTGTCCCGTAATCAGTGGACCAACGGGATACCCGTGATAGGGGTGGTCATCATCTATCGAAAACACCAAATTTTTCTGTTCTAGGGCCAGTAGTTCAAAAGATATGATTTTTTAAGCATTATTTTGAAAATTCTACCCTTATCAACACAAAAGTTGAAAAAAAATATTTTTTATTTTTATTTTGCCCTGTTTCTTAACTTAAGGTGGCTGAGGAAACATGTGTCTTCACAATTAAATCCATTTTTGTGAATAAATATTGCCAAATTGAAAATTAAAAACCAAAACATGCGCAAATATCAAATAACTAAATTTGGAACGTGATGTTTGAAGCAAGCTAGTGCAAAAAAAATGTATGACAGCCTTGCGGACCATTATTTAAAAAACATCTGCAGTTCATACTGATTCCAAAAAGGTATAACAATATTACATTTTACAAAAAAAATAACTTAATAACCAATTTTAGACTCCAATTGCGAGAAACATTTAAGCGCTATCTATTCTGAGAATTATTTTGTTATCGAGAGAGAGATAACACAATATGCTATCTCTTTCTCGCTCAGGTACCTTTTTCGTTTACGGGGTCCTATTGGCCGACGCCTATGATCCCCACACCCTAATTTTTCAAATTATTCTTAGTTTCATCAGAGACTTGCTCATAGCTCGTAGCTGCACACGTGTTTTTTACTTCGCTACCATTACGACTCTTTTTTTTGGTGACTGACGCTTGAATTGGACCTTGTTTGTCTTTGTGATTTGGATACTGTTTGCCCGGATTTTATAAAATGCCTAATACCTATACTCCTCGTGAATATGCTGAGATGTATTTTATTTACGGTCTGTGTAATGCAAACGCTCGGCAAGCAGCCCGTACGTATCGTGAGCGCTATCCTAATCGCGACCGCTATCCGGATCATCGAATTTTTCTCCGTGTAAATAACGCGTATTTAGAAGGCAGAATTCCCGGAGCTGCAAACAACGTGGGAAGACCTAGAAGAGTCGATGAACTTCAAATACTGGCCGAAGTGACAGAAGAACCTTCTACGAGTGTTCGTCGTATTTCAAGACGTACTGGTATAGCAAAAACAACAGTACATCGCATTTTAAAAAGAAACAGTTTATACCCTTATCATATTCAACGAGTGCAGGCACTATTACCTGCTGATTATCAACGGAGGATAGATTTTTGTGCAGAGATGCTTCGCCGATGCCGACAAGATCCACTATTTTTCAATTCAATATTATGGAGCGATGAATCGTGTTTTAAAAGAGTTGGAGTGTTTAACATTCATAATTTACATGAATGGGCTGTTGTGAATCCACGTATTGTACGAGAAGATAGATTCCAGCACCAGTTTGGAGTCAATTTGTGGGCTGGAATCTTAGATGGTAAACTTATTGGTCCATTTGAGCTCCCACCGAGGCTTAATGGTGCTCGGTACTTGCAATTTTTAAGAAATGACTTAAGTAATTTATTAGCAAATGTACCACAGGAGGTATGTGAGAGGATGTGGTTACAGCATGATGGCGCACCCGCTCATTATTGCAGACAAGTGAGGGAATATTTAAACGAGTCTTACCCAAGTAGGTGGATTGGACGAGGAGGTACAATCCCATGGCCAGCTCGATCACCTGATCTTAATCCATTGGATTATTTTTTATGGGGATATTTTAAAGAATCCGTATATGAAACCGTTAACGATAACGAAAGACAGCTAAGACAAAAACTGAATGTGGTGAGTGAAAAAGTCAAAAATAATGAAAGGGCGTTAAAAAGTTTAAAAAGAAATTTTATAAGAAGATGCCGGCTATGCCTTAGAGTAAGAGGAAGACATTTCGAACATTTATTATAAGAAATAAATAAAAAAATTCTAACTATTTACTTTTGTTTTATTGTAAATTCCGCCAAGAAATTGCTATCTAATGTTGATTTAAAATAATTATTGTCTTTTATTGTTTCACAATAATGATTAATTATACCTTTTTGGAATCAGTATGAACTGCAGATGTTTTTTAAATAATGGTCCGCAAGGCTGTCATACATTTTTTTTGCACTAGCTTGCTTCAAACATCACGTTGCAAATTTAGTTATTTGATATTTGCGCATGTTTTGGTTTTTAATTTTTAATTTGGCAATATTTATTCACAAAAATGGATTTAATTGTGAAGACACATGTTTCCTCAGCCACCTTAAGTTAAGAAACAGGGCAAAATAAAAATAAAAAATATTTTTTTTCAACTTTTGTGTTGATAAGGGTAGAATTTTCAAAATAATGCTTAAAAAATCATATCTTTTGAACTACTGGCCCTAGAACAGTAAAATTTGGTGTTTTCGAGAGATGATGACCACCCCTATCACGGGTATCCCGTTGGTCCACTGATTACGGGACACCCTGTATACTTAGTCTGGCCATATATACTGTTACAATTAAAAATAAACAAAATATTACATTTGAATTTGGAATCTTAAATTTTTATATGATTGTTATTAGTAGTAAGAAACTCTCCATACGCTTGATATTAGTAAAATATTTATGTACCGGGCTATTAATAGATACAATGAGACCTCCTGTTCTCATCTTTTGACTGAAAAAGATCTGGCCGTCCACGTAGTGTACATACGAAAAAGGTGGCCAAAGCAGTAAGGGAAAGAATTCGAAGAAATCCTGACCGAAACATTATATTAACTTGGGAAAACATATATCGAAACATACTTGGAATGAGTAGAAAAAAATTGGCAGTTGAACTAGTATTAAAATTTGAAATTTCACAATGTTTAAAAATAGTTAAATCATTAATAACGATTTATATTTAAAACTTATTTTCAATAAAAATCAAATAAAAACACTATTTCAACAATGCACAGTATATACACATTGAACTTATCACTAAGTCCATTCAATTTCACTCTTATGATATACACAACACTAATGTTGCACAATACGACAGCTGTATAGCTACAGATATACTGCTATAAGTCATTCGCTAACGCGAACTCACCACTCCAAAAAGTGTAAATTTAACTATATACTACATATTAACATTTTTTTAAATTATTTATTTATCGCGTGCGTCCGTCGCGAGCATGTCAGTGACGCAAGCCCCTAAGTTATCCCTCTTCCAAAAACTGCCCCATGCAGCTAAAGAAGTGTTCGCTTCAAAGAATATCTACCTCATTGTAATCACTGGAATCGTTGGAATCTGGTGCTGGTGGGGAGCACAACACACCGCTGCTGCTACACTCCTCGCTGCCCAGGACCCTGTCAATAACACATCAGAGTCTATTATGTTCCAAGAAATACCAATGAAAACTATGTGAAGTGCACATAGTGACATCGCAAACCATGTCGTATCAACCCGGATTCATCGCCGCATACCGCACAAGGAAGCCCATTCCACAGCTTTGTTGTACGTGGAAGAAAGTTCTTTGTAAATCGCACTGTGGAAGAACGCGGCACATCCAGTTGGTAGGGATGATATTCTAATTTGCGGCATGTCGTGCGAAGGTTGAATTCGGCGTCAGGAATTAGGTGAAACAGCTCTTCAGAACACTCTCCGTCACTTTACTATTGTGTTTCCATTTGAACCATACCTTGTAACAATAGTCATGGCTGAAGACATGGACCCAGAGGATGTATCAGATACCGCGTCTCTGTGTCGCGGATGTCTCACCGGAGCTCGCTCATTGTTTCTGGAAACACGGGATCCAATATTAATACGCCAGATACACGAGAGTACATTACTTAAATGATGTGAAGAGCGAAGTAGCTTCAAAGAAACTGGGGGGTCATTAAATTAACCAAAATCGTAACTGAATTATTAATTAATACATTTATTAACCGCAGGCTCATGTGGAAGGCTTCTTACAATATTAATGATTACGTAAACGACATGGAAATTACAATTAGGAAATAATAGTACCTTTAATAGTTGTTACTTTTTATAAGTTTTATGGCACAACCTGGAATTATTTAACTAGATTGATATAAATATATATAGGATGTCCCAAAGTTATGGGACATGAAGGGAAAGTACCTTAAATATCGTAGATAGGGTATTTCACTGAAAGAAGACTTTATGTAATTTTTAAATTTTAGTAATTTTGCATTCAAAGATTTTCTAAAAATTACTTGCCTCGTCTGGGAATCGAAACGACTTAAATGTAAAAAAAACACCCCTACTTTTAAACCTCCTTTTTTTTAATAAACCTCCTTTAGTGAGTAGGACGTTAACACGTTTTGAAAATTAAACATAAATTAAATAATTTTCAAAATTTTGTCACATCGGTGCTATTTTTGAAATGTTAAAAATAACATTTCATTCACAGTCTATTTCTTTTTAATTTTTAATGTCCACCATTGAATGTCAGATCACACAGGTATGAAGTGGGGAATGGTACATATTTAGAGCTTCCCTTGACAGCTCTGGATATTGTTGATTTCTTTTCATCCAAAATATTTCGTAACTTTGTTCATAAAATCATTATGGCAGTATTAAAATTAAATTATGTGTCTGACGGGTGCTGCTTGTGGTGCCAGGTCGATCTGTTACATAAATCATTGTTTTTGTTGGATGAGATTACTAATTTTGACAGTAATCACGACCATCACGTACACGAAGCATCCTTACACTATAATACACGATAATTTATATTTATACACCTTATTCTCTATTATTTTTTATGAAAACTTTGATATTTAAAACGCATTTTAACTGACACAATTCATATATTGGATGCATCACCTTACAAACTAATTTGTTTTTTGTATATTACAGCCATAGTGAAATACTCTATTGATTGAAGAGAGGCTGTTCATTTTTTGGATGTTCTTCTTACGTACTCTACTTTTTCCGAACATATATATGATGAAAATGGATGTTTGTTTCCGAGTCATGGATGTTGTTTATATGTATTTATGAATGTTTAAGTAAGTATATTCTAATCAATATATCATTGTCTTGTACCCATAACTACAGGCTATGCCTAGTTTGGGGCAAGATAATTTGTGTGTCAATATTATATATTATTATATGGTAGATCTAGTAGTTTAAAAGAAATATTTATAGTGACGATTCAAATCGATTAGTTTAAGGCTAAGTGACAAAAGCGCTACGTAAACGCCTTAAGCCTAAACGCCCCTTATTCATAATAGTCCGCTAACTTAAAACAGCCGCTAAGGAGTGTTTTTTCTTATTCTGACTTAGGTCAATAGAAGAAGACAGAGTGAGAATTAGCAATGCTTTAAGTTAGCAGACTATTATGAACTAGCTGACCCGGCAAACGTTGTTTTCCCATATAAATTGTTTTGATCTTTTGCTTGCTAGTTGATAAGAAATGGCGCTAGTTGTATTCATTAGTAACAATCACACTTCTTTTATATTTTGTGTAATTCACACTTTACTTTGATAAATTGTAGCCTATTTGTTTTTATTCTGGTGTGTAAGTAAATTGTAAAGTTTCATCAAAATCTATTCAGTAGATTTTGCGTTAAAGAAGTTCAAACATAGATCCAGACATACATACTATCACATTTATATTAGTAGCATAAGGGTGTAAGTAAATAAAGTTTATTTGACTTTGTCTTAGTATTTAATTGGTTATGTGCTCACATGTTGTACGAAGGTAGCGCAGTATTAGCGGAGGCGGTGACCGTCGCGGTAGCGGTGGCGGTAGCGGAGTGAAGGAAGTTATCCCGCGCCCACACGCGCCGCGCGCTATTCTCTAAGTTCACGCTTGCCGCCGCTGATCTGTCAACATATAGGACATTAATTTGTACCAAAGTTTAACGATGATGCGGCACCCGAGCCTCTGGGGTACCGTCCAAGTGACCCATCGAAAACTTGTTATGTCTTGTTGAACTCTCAGGTTGTAGCTCCATCTACAGGATTTACTTTACAGTTGAAAACCTGCTCATTTCGTACTATTATAGGGGAAGAGACTGGACCTCACGACACAGGGAATCCTAGTGTGAGGCCAGAATACTTGTAAAATTAAAGTTACTTACTTTAAACCAACGTATACTTTGTAACAGATATTTTGTAAATCTATGTAACTAATATGATACTGCAATTTGTTCTAAAATTTAATCCCAGAATTGAGGGATACTCTATTTAGATCATTTCTGTAGCAGCCAGCAAAATGGTCATTGTTGGACGAACGTGTAACATAGTTGTGGCCAAGGCTCGTATAGACCTTTTCTCAATAAATAATGCTCAGAAATTGAAACTAAATGGCTCGTGCCACCTCTTGAATCTCAGGTGTTAAAGTAAGTTCATCTCTCACATTGTCTTCGCTTGATTACAATATGATGTCAAATACTTTTGAAAATGAATGACCAATAACGAGCAACAAGGAATTTTCCCGCGTGAAAACGTTCGTTTTTTTTTCAATTACCAGCTTTGTATTCGCAAGCCAGTTCGAAATTTAAATATAATCATTGACAAGTTACCTCTTTGGTTGCCATGTTTCGGAGTAATAGATCGTTCCTTCTTTAAATTACATGACACAATATATGAGTTTACTATGTAATTTATTCGGCCTCTAACTCACAACTGATATGAATTTTCATACAACTTTTGCCGGCCGCTGCTCGCATGTATATGACCAGTGCAGCAATTTTGATTTATCTCGAAGAAGGTTGTCAAAATAATGTTTAAATTTCCAAGAATGTTTGAAATATATATTTTGCACCTTCACGGATCTCTGAAAGTACATTCGCTCTGTCTGAAAGGTCAACGTTTACGTTTCAATATGCGGGCGCCAAAGTTGCATGAAAATCAAATAATAATGTGTTCTTCATTTGTTTTCTTAATTCGAAATAGAATATTTTGATAGACTTCGTTCGATACCTCTATTACAATTCACTCATAATATTATGTCAGCCCTAATTATTTTTTAAATGGCTGCCAAGTATTCTTCCAATAGACTTCTACGTTCAATTTGCAAAATTTATATTTAGAATTTATTTGCTAGCATTAATATTATTTGATTTTATGCCTCGTAGATGTCATGAACCACTATATATCACTGGGAAAGGGGCACTCGACCAAGTCGAGAAGATTTTAAATGTATACATTGTTCTCTCATTAGGAATCGCTAGTTTTTCCCCTTGTTCAACAATATACTATATACTAGTACTGGTGTTACAACTGGGCCGAAACTGCGTTATTTCATCTGCTCCAAAAGATTTTGACAGAAAATCTATTTCAAACGGGTTCTTCATTGGATTTTCGTTGGTTTTCCAAATACGGCGCCTTTTTCAGCCGTGAAGCAGCAATATTTAAGCATTATAGGGTTCCGGTCTGAATGGCGCCGTAGCTAGTGAAATTACTGGGCAAACGAGACTCTCAAAATGACGAGCGCAATTGTGGTGCTGCTCAGAATTTTTAGGTTTTTCAAGAATCCAGAGCGGTACTGCACTGTAATGGACAGGGTGTATCAATTACCATCAGCTGAACGACCGGCTCGTCTAGTCCGTTACTGTCAAAAAAAAATTGTTCGAAAACTAGGTTCCATTCATTTTGTACTCACTCTGCTCTCCTCAGCAGCAAAGAGTCGAGGTGCGCGGGCTGTGTATGAGCCAGGTGGATGTATGCCTCATGCAGGAGTTCAGCTGGCAGCGTCCATAGCTCAGACTGTCGTTCCACCAGCTGAGTCACCACATTGATAACATCGGTCCGCTCCATTAACTGTTCAGCACTGAAATTGGGAGAATGTCTAAATTATGAGTACATTGAATCTTTTGTTAGACGGCTGAAAAAAGTTACGCTTTATTATCCATAATGGATGAAAACTTTAGATAAGTTATAGAAAGACTTGTTTATGAAATATTTTATTACGATAAGAAGTAGCAAGACGAATGAGAAAGAGGTAGTGGCAATAACAGTAGCCCAGTAATTACAATAGCTATGGCCCCTTTGAAACTGAATCAAAGTGCTCGTACAGTATTGCTACGTACGGAAATACCTGATAACGGAGATATGAGGAGATATAGCCATTAAAATCTAAAGTTACAGGAGGAATATGATCTAGACTGTTCGAGAAGTTAATTAAAGGAAAATTAAATGTTTTGGCCATTTCATGCGTCGCAACAAGTACTAGCTTCTGTAACTCATCATGCAGGGAGAGATACAATGAAAAGAGTTGATTTTCTTGTAAGTTCTTCTCACGTGCTCTACTTTTTTAGTAAATATAATAGATTCAGTAATTTAATAAAAATATTTATAGTGAATCAAAAAGCGCTTGTATTAAGCCTAATTTATTTAAAATTTTACTACAAATGGAGATCTCTCTGAATTAAATAAATAGACAATTTGACTATGACTTTGCAAACGGAAAGCCGGTAGAAGGCGGTCTTCTTGCTGAGGTTTAGCTTCAGCTCTAAATGATGTAGCGTACTGCTGGATCTAAAATCAAAATATGTATGACGATGACAACAATCCCCTGCGATCAATTGAGCTGACATAACTTGACATAACCACGG
This sequence comes from Leptidea sinapis, assembly GCF_905404315.1. NCBI lineage: Eukaryota > Metazoa > Arthropoda > Insecta > Lepidoptera > Pieridae > Leptidea > Leptidea sinapis. Next base: position 7,338,348 of record NC_066286.1, on the reverse strand, counting down.
GTGCGTTGTGTCTCGCAAGCTGCTGGAAGCCATAGAAATCGACCGTTGACCTAATTTTAATAGAGACAAGGGTTGGGCTCTGCCACCAACTTGGAAACCAGTGTTACAAAACGCATCTTCCAATAAGACCCATAGTGCCGATGATCACGTACTGGGCATTGTGAGTAAATTTTGTGCAACGTGGACACCAATAGTGACACAGTGTCAATGATACCGTGCTTTTCATCACCACTGGCGCACCCCGCGCCTTTTCCAGCCGCGCACTACGAGCCCAAGTTCGTAGTAAGAGACGGGATGTTATCGTGAACCCACAACACTCACCCTGATGAAGGACCTCCGAAAGTAGTCGTCGGTACCCACACCGATAAAACGTAAGTACCTATTTAGTAATACGGCATTACTAAATAAGTAAATAATGTCTCACGATAGTTTTAATGATTAAAAAACATGACTTACCTAGCTGCTTCATTAGGCTTATTCTTATGAAGGATGTTTGGAGCAAAGATCGTCGCTAGATTAGCTGCGTCCATTTTATGGCCAGCATGATTATGCGAGTCTGATGAATATGATGCCAGTTGTCCCAGGAAAGAAAGGAGAGCGTTGAGTGTATCCCGGTGGGCTACCGGGAGTAATTGAACTATGTACCGTAGAGCTTCCCATTGCAATAGCCTGTTCCGAATTTCTGGAAAATTAAATTTTTCTGTTAAAATCCATAATTATTCCATTGTTAATAACACAGAGAAAAATAAGTCATAATATATCTAATGGTGCTAATATGGAAATGAAAGTCATCAAGTATTTGAAAAAGTCTTCAAATACTTGAGGGCTTTCATTGAGAGCCAAATGACGACCCATATTAGCCCAGTGGCTAGTGACGCTTCCTACTGAGCTAGAGGTGTTGGGTTCGAATCCCAGTACCCACATACAAGTATATGATGAATACGGGAGTTTGTTTCTGAGTTATAGATGTTTATATGTATTTATGTATATTTTAGTAAGTGTATTGTATTAAATATATCGTTGTCACTTGTCACACCCATAGAACAGGCAATGCCTAGTTCGGGGCAAGAGAATTTGAGTAAAAGTGTGTCAATATTATTTTTATAAAATTCTTGTACTTACTGCTAAGAGCGCTTTTGCACAGAGTCCGATCCGTATCCGTGAAAACACGGTCCAAAGTAATCGTAGAACTATTTCTATGATTGACGGAAAGAAATCGGATGACGGAAGATCGGAACAACCATAAAAAAAGTTCTACGTCTACTCCGGACCGTGTTTTCTCGGATACGGATCGAACTGTGATCGGACGTAGTGCGAAAGCGCTCTAACAGTGCAATCAAATATCACACTTAATCAATGAAAGCAGTAGATCATTTACACAGACCCATATTCTTAAATTCCTTAACTTTAGTAGTCAAAAGTTGTGATTGACAAGAACGGTATATTTTTATTGAATAAACAATCGAGCGCTTTTACGGGTCCCTTGATGGTAAAGAATCACTAATAAACATCAGAGCGATTAAAGGAATTTCGCCAACGTCCTTGCAACTGTTCCGGTTGAGTGAACATGGTGCTTTTATAGTGTATGTAGTGTGACGCTAGAAACCAAGCTTTGAAGTTGGAGTTTGGTTGTTTGTAAACCCGATATAGACCGTCATCATCATCATCATTATCATCAGCCGGAAGACGTCCACTGCTGGAGAAAGGCCTCCCCCAAAGATTTCCACGACGATCGGTCCTGCGCTGCCCTCATGCAACGTATTCCGGCGATCTTGACCAGATCATCGGTCCATCTTGTGGGGCCTACCAACACTGCGTCTTCCGGTACGTGGTCGCCATTCGAGGACTCTACTACCCTTGGCCATCTGTCCGTCAAACTATGTGCTCTGCCCACTGCCACTTCAGTTTCGCAATCATTTGGGCTATGGCGGTAACTTTGGTTCTCCTACGGACCTCCTCATTTCTGATTCGATCTCGCAGGGAAACTCCGAGCATAGCCCTCTCCATTACCCTCTGAGCGACCATAAGCTTTCTCATAAGTCCCATAGTTAGCGACCACGTCTGTGTACCGTAACTCATCACTGGCAACACACACTAGTTGAAAACCTTTGTCTTCAGACTATTGGGCTTCAGAGTTCCGAATCTGGCAACATTGCATTAATACGTATTGCTGGAGTAGTTTAGTCTTATTATATTTCTTAGTCTTCAAATAACCTACTAATTGAGCTGAGTTTCTCGTGTCCATTCTTCTCAAGTCTGAGACATATTATTTCGAATGGGTTATTATTTGACGTTCAAGTATAAGTGATTTTAAATCCTATTTTGAATAAAAACGACAACTCTCCTGTGATTCCTCTAGTGCTGCAAGTTTGGGTAGCAGTGATCACTTGATCACTTATAGTCAGGAGACCCTACGCTCGTTTGCCCTCCTCTCCCAAAAATTAACACTTGTATGTTATCAGAAAAAAAAACAGAAAATATAAACTCTTATGAGTAACTTTATATATTATGTTCTTCAATCAGGTAAGTTTATCTTTCTGTATTCGATTCCAAGCAATTCATGAATAACGGGGAAACCACCTAAACTTATTTTATAGTCTTGAGTGACAGAACGAGCAGATGTACGACCCGATTGTGTTGGCAATTGATGTTTACATTGAAAATATATTACACAATTTATACGTCTATATACACTGTCACAGATGTGAACACGTCGATAAAAATAGCGGCGAACTGTTAGCCTATATTTTCAGCAACGTACGCACACTAAAACAAAGTGACGCATCGCGAATCTAAGGCATAGCTGTCATATACACTAAAGTAATAAAGCCTAGCCTGTTGTCATTCGTTGCCTAACATCAATAGCTCTTTTAAACGCACAAATTATGTAAGGAAAATATGTTATTAGTCGGAGCACAGTAGACATATGTACAGTGTATCACAGAATGACTTAAAGATATAAAATCTTATGATTTTTTTATGTCTTCACCTACTTTGAGTTTGTAGGAAGGCGGGGTAGAGATCCCTGCAGAGAAGTGGATCGGGAAGATCCCGCAGGAACTCTTTCAAAAGCGTAGCGACGTCGTGAGGACTGTCAGCCGCGTCTATTGCTGCTTCCTGACCTCTCTCCCATTCTTCTCTTAACTGAAACAAGAATATTTCGAGTTAAGCTGCTTTTCCATAGATATATAGACAAAATATCAATACTACAAATCGCCAGCTGCGTTCAAATTAAATTATTAATTTAAAAAAAAAACAACTTCAACTTTTTTAAATATAAATATGTTTTATTGCTCCCAAAATGTAGTAAGCACATATTCTATTGTATTTCTATACTTCTCAGTTGTGCTATAAAATATTTTTGGTTGTTTAGTACTAGTAGACTATCAAGAACTTGTAAAATAGTGCGAATAGCACTCATCTACAGCTCAAAGATAGTATTAATATTGGCAAATGAAAATAACTAAAATAAATCCTAGTCTTGCCATACATACTGAAATAAAGAAAAAAAATTATATTGCAAATAACATTTATTACTTTTACAGTATGTTAGTTTAATACATAAATATAAAACAATTTAAATATAAAAAGCTTATTTGAAGTGGTCTCTATTAACTACAATGCAGTCCTTTAAACATTGAGGCCAGTTATCAATAGAAGCACGTACTCTTTCCATGGGAATATTCTTCACTGCCAATCGCACGGATTGTTTTAGGGACTCCAAATTATCATGGCGCTTAGAGCAACCGTACTCTGTAAAACTGACCATAAATCATAATTCAGCTGATTAAGATCGGGACTAGACGACGGACAGTCTTCAGCTCTGATGAAGCCCGAAACCTTCGTTTCCAACCAAGACTGCGTAGAGCGTTATCCCGGCGCCAAATCTTGCTGGAAGGACCATACTTGGTTATTGAATATGGTGTTGTTAATGAGCTTCACTACCTTCTCAAGAATGGTATCTTGATACACTTGTGATTACACAAAGTAGGTATGGAGCCAAATACAATTTTTAAAGCTCGTACGATTCGTACTCGTGCAATTCTTAAAAAACGTCGAAAACCTATCGTAAATTCCTTTAAATGGACTCACTGATCGCCGCTAAAAGCTCACTTACATCAACGTTGTAAATAGTTGCAGCAAATGTGTCATATTTTCAAATACGTAGTTGTGACACCAAACAATTAATGATTTATGATGCGTGCTCCAACACGAGAAATTAATATCAGTGTATTTCGGCGACCTTTGGCAGTGCGGAAAATATTTGGTGATTACTCACCAGTGGGAGGCTTTGCACAGTATGCCGGCTAGATTATGGGTCCTACAACGGCGCCTATTTTTGCCGTGAAGCAGTAATGTGTAGGCATTACTGTTTCGGTCTGAAGGGCGCCGTAGGTAGTGAAATTACTGGGCAAATGAGACATAACATATTATATCTCAAGGTGACGAGGGCCATTGTAGTGCCGCTCAGAGTTTTTGGATTTTTTCAAGAAACCTGAGCGGCACTGCATTGTAATGGGCAGGGCGTATCAATTACCATCAGTTGACCGTCCTACTCGTCTCGTCCCGTATTGGCATAAAAAACTAATGTAAATGGAACTATTTTCCTGTTATTTTGGTAGATGGCTTTTATTTTTAAATTTATTTAAGGAAACTGAAGAGTTTAAAGGTAATTAACAATTGGATTTCCGGTTACGTTTAAATACAAAAGTGACGGCGCGGCGTGTTGAGTAATTTCGTTATATCGTACGCTTGCAACGCCTCGGATAGTGAGGGACTTGTGCAGCCTTAGGTAATTTATACGTCTAGATAGATCCTCTTGCTGTTAGGCAGCATGACAATAGGCCAGGTTCATTAATTTAGTGTGCATGACAGCTATGTTTTACACTCACGATGCGTTGCTGAAATCTAAGTTTAACAGTTGGCTGTTAAATAACTGTGCAAATGAGACTTAACATCTTGTGTCTTAAGGTAACGAGCACAATTATTGTAGTGGAGCTCCGAATTTTTGGGTTTTTCACGAATCATGTACAGCACTGCATAGTTATGGGCAGGGCGTATCAATTAGCATCAGCTGAACGTCCTGCTCGTTTCGTTTCTTATTGTCATAAAAAAGGACCTTGCTCGAGAGTCAGCTAACCACTGAGCTATATGGGTTGTCTTTAGTTCCCATGTTTTTGAAGATGATGATAAATATTTTATACAATCTTGAACAAAAAGTCCGCTGAGACACTTGCTTCCATTTCTCTCAGGTCTGAAGTGAATTTTTTTCATCATCTTTTAGTCAGTGATCTTTCAGTAAGTGATACAAAAAATCAAACTAAGATCATTTATACGTCTAGATAGAATACTGTGAAAACGCCGTAAAAAATTGAGGCTGACTGTTTACCTCTTCTTTGAGCAATGCACGCACACTAACACAAATCGCGAGTGTAAGATGTAGCTTTTCACGCTCACTAGAGCAATAAACCTGGCCTGTTTTCATCGGCTGTCTAGCAGCAAGGGCTCTATCTAGATGTATAAATTATCAAATTATTTAACATTATGTAAATATATTTGAATTCCCTAGATCTAAATGTCAGCCACAGTCTCTACACGAGACAAAACTGGGCTGATGCCAGCGGTATATGTACACTCCCACACTTAACACTAATCATTATAAAATAACTATATTTCTTCCATAAAATCTGATATTAATCATTGAGGTACAACGCGAATATGTGCAGGCAAAATGTCTCAACCATGGCCACATAATATAGATATTTAGTAATTATATTATTGTCCAAATCTGCTGTATTGTAAGGTGCTGCATCCAATATATGAATCGTCTTCAAAGTTAAAAGGGTTTTAAACATCAAATATTTGCTTAACCTTTAGAGCTTGAATTTATTGTTTGTGTAAGGATGCTTCGTGAAGATGATGGTCGTGATTACTGTCACACTTAGTATTTATATTATAGATAAAAAAATGAGCTATTTTTATAAGACGACATATAGTAAGTAGTCTCTACCGTGTGGCTAGCTCAAAAGCCAAATTCGGACGCACAAGACATCAACACAAAAATATATGGTAAGCACTAGAAGACTGTAGACAACCACGGGAGACACTCCTCAACATTGATGTCAATGTGGCAAATCGCCTTATTCAGCTGAATTGAATTCAACTTAGACAGATAACGGTGGCCCTAACTGGGCACGGTCCTTATAATAAACATCTAATTAATACACGGACGAGTAAAATAAGAAGGACTCCGTGTCACCTTACATAATAGTGAGGTACCAAAACAAGCCGGTAAACGTGTAAATACATAGCCCCACAGATACACTTACACTAATACAAGCCGATCGGCCGCCATTATGAGATTTGCCATCGTCTGTGACAGATCAGTTTGCATCGCAATAAAATATATTAAAAATGCTGCTGTGCGTTGTGAAAAAGTGTAAAAACAATACTATAAAAGTATTTGTGGATATATGATTATTTAAGGGAGAATTGTGTATCTGGTATACCCCGTAACCGCACACACACTAGCATAAAGGTGCTTCACTAATTTATAAAACTTGCTAATGTGATATTTGCGCGAAGTCCTTCTTTTTTTACTAGTCCGTGATTTAATATTGTTTTATATGATAGTAAGGGATAAGACGAGCAAGACGTTCAGCTGATGTTAAATTATACGCCCTGACAATGCAGTGCCGCTCAGGTTTCTTGAATAAACCCGAAAATTCTGAGCGGCACTACAATTGCACTCGTCACATTGAAACATATGATGTCAAGTCTCATTTGCCCAGTAATTTCACTAGATACGGTACCCTTCAGACCGAAAAACAATAATGCTTACGGTTACGTCGGGAAATTACCCCGATTATACCATACAGGTGCAGAACACACCGTTACAGGTGAAGAAGAACCGAAGAAAAAGAAGAAGCGACGTCTCTGCGTAATGTTAGTGTTATGGTTAACATTTAAGAGTGGCCATAATACCCCTCTCCAATTGAAATAAATTATCTTAACGAACGATCCAGAAGACTGATAAGGCATCTTAATCGTTGCGCCATTAAGATAAGATGGCTATAAATCATTAAAATTCAGGCCAGATGCTCGATTAACACAGCTTCGGACCAATGGCCGGGCGGTATGTTTCCCAGCGAGTCGCAGATTCGATCTCCGTTGGAGGAAAATACACCTAAAGTCTAGAAAGACTGTAACAGCTGTGAACATGTCGAAAAAAATAGCGGCGAACAGTTAGCCTCTTTTTTCAGCATTGTACGCACGGTAGATAATTTATACGTCTAGATAGAGTCTCTTGCTGTTAGACAACCGATAAAAACAGACCACGAATATTAGTTTGGTGTGCGTGATAAGCTACGTCTTACACTCGCGATTTGAATGACACTTTGTTTAAGTGTGCGTGAATTGCTCAAAATAGAGGTCAAAGGGCCTACCATAAACTTTTAATAAGCGATGCTAATCCGATTCAGTTCAGTTTAGGTACCTAAACTGAATCACTAAAATTCATACCATGAAGTGGCTTTTACTGAATGGCGTTTGGATCGCTTATGAAGAATGAACGAAATAAAATTGGGTTTCGAAACCTAAAATGATATGATTTTAGCGGTTTTTTTGCCTAGAAAATACTAAAAATACGTTTTAAAATTACGCAAGTGCGTCAAATTATAAACCATTAAGCCCTTTCTTATACTTATTAAATAAAAGTAATATAAATAAATATAGTTTTTTGAATTAGAAATTAAATGTTTGCATATGTGTTTTCGTAAAAATAGCGAGTTATGAACGCACCTCCATTGATGTTTGATTTAACAGGACCACAGAGTACATTTTATTTAATTCGTTCTTGCGAACATGCTATAGCCCGGGCCCTTACTGCCTCGTCTTTAGTATTTTCATTTTTGGTATTTATTTTTAGTATTTTGTTTTACAAAAAAGTCCAATAAAGTTCTCTCTCATCTCTTCTCATCTTTAATCAATAAAATTTTTCTTTTCTATTATTTCACTATTTTTTAAAGGTTATTAACAACACGATTCACTTTCCTCTAAGAAAGTAGCAACTTTTTTCGAATCGGTCACTTTGACAAATAAGCTATCCAGTTTAGTTTGAAATAACACCTCATGGTACGAATGAATGAACGATATAAATCAGTTTGCGATTCAGTTGATATCATTTTTGACATTCAATTGACATCATTGTGATTTAATCAGTTGATTTGACGTCAACCTAAATTAGATAGCTCTAATCACGTCGTGGTACGAAATAGCAAAGCAGTTCATATTAGGTTGTCAATTGAATCGCAATAAGAGTATTATAATATTAGTATTATTCTATAGGTAGGCCCGCAGGTCTAAACTCAAGAACCCGTGTACTTACTAAAACTAGGCCGTTAAATTGTAAGAAATCAAGACGTTCGACAATCTTCCGTTTAATTATACTATCACTTGTGAAATTATAATATCACGGCTTTGACAATAAATGTCGCACAAATATATGTCGCAGCATATACATATTTACCATACAAACCTACCACAAACAAAATAGGTGATTGAGTGCAAATTATGCACGGTCGCTGCCCGCGCGCTCTTCGCAGGTAACAAGAATGAAATGGGCGTGAAAAAATAAAAATGGCTGTACGCAGGGGCGTCCAATTCTTTATAATTTAATTAGTAGTCTTAACAACTTTACACCAATATACGCCTTGGAGATTATAGTAAGTACGAAAGTATTTAAGAACATTTAAATGTTTTTAAAAAGCTTAAGCTCAGAAATAATGATAATGGCAGTTGAGTAATGCATTCAATTTCATCTTCGATTATATATATAAGTTTTGCTCGTATCGTCAATTTATCTCACTAGTCTAAGAGTGCACAACAACAATACGACGTATTATATCACGCTCTATAATGTTACAACTACAGTGAATTTTCAAAGTTGAAAATCAATTAACATCTTAATTTTCCCTCGCACACCGCTGTACGTCAATCGTTTCATTTTATGCGATTGTTTCTACTATTTAAAAGCAGTAAATAAACATATTTTTTTCCTATGGAAAAGATAAAGATTGATGCAGAGTCAAATATCAGCCCCACCATCGGCTAGCGACATAGGATGTGTGGCGGCGTTCCTCCACAGTGCTATTTTCAAGGAATTTTCTTCCACGTACAACCAAGTTGTGGAATGAGCTTCCTTGTGCGGTTAGGTAGTGGTAGTTACATATTTAGTATAAATTCATTAAAGTTTTTAACAGTCTCAATCGCATTCAAAAAATCCTCCTTACAATGTTTCTCCATAGTTTATATTTTCATTAGTGAGTGTCTTTTTTTCTTGACTCTACCTAATACCTGTTTATTTTATAGTTTAGTTAGTTAAGTGGGAAGATTTATTTTTTGCCTATAATGTTATTTTTTTACCGACTTCAAAAACCAGGAGGTTCATGGTCCGATTTACATGATTCATCTTAAATGCGATGCGGTGCCAAGCCAAATGTAAGAGCAGGTTACCTACACTCGCCATGCGTGACTTTGAACGGAAAAGCTTCGTCTAGAACAAAACCATGCAGGTGGTAGGCACCAACTTAAACCCTATCTATAGGTAGTATTTTATTTATATCAAAGGTTTGCAGAAGAGGTGTATTAAATTAAATCTTTATAAAGTTATTTAATACTTTTCAGTTTTTTTTCTAATTATATATTTTGTAAAGAGTACTGTAAGTACTTCTAGTAATAATAACAATAATAAAAGTATTTAAGTAAAGAGCTGATTTTGTTATTTTTAAAGTATACAATTCTGAGCAAAATAATGGAAATTTTAAATTTTAAACACGTGATAACTTCGTACCGTAGTATCTAAGCACGATTCAGCTGGCTACAACAGTGTTATTATACGTAAGCAATGTTTATAGCAGCGCTAACAAAAATTGTAAACGGGAGTGTAAATATAACAGTGCTAAATACGAACGAACTGCTTATTAACAAACGAAATCTATAACAAAGTTGTAACTAATTATACTAACACGGTTGCTAAGGAGCGCTGAGGTACTTATGTTGCAAGTAATAACGTTTATTAAGTAAAAGTCAGATTAAATTGAGATGGTTTGGACATGTCGAGAGAATGAATGAAGAACGATTGATGAAGAAAGTGTATAAGGCCAGTGTGAATGAAAGTGTTGGAAGGGGTAGACCTAGGCAGACGTTTCAAGATCAAATCGTCTTGAAAAAAGGCCAGGTCAAGAGTACCCTAAACCGGAGAGCATGTATGAAAGGAATAATGAAAGTGGACGAAGCGAAACAAGTATGTAAGGATTGTAGCAAGTGGAAAGAAGTGGTCTCTGCTTACCCCTAAAACGGGAAAGAGGCGTGATTTTATGTATGTATGTAAGTCAGATTAAAAAAGGCATAAAGAGGCATTTATTTTCTCAAATCTGATTCCTGATGTCTTTAAACACTACCAATACTACCAGGACTTCGGAAACAAATAGCGCTTTCAGAGAGGAGAAGCAGCGCAAGAAACTCTCCCAGCATTCTTTTTTGTGCTCTTTTTAATCAAATATACAATATTGTACTGACATTGTTGTTGCTATAAAATAATCATTGTCTAGTCCCAGGCTGTCCAATCACTTCGATATTCAGCTTTGGTAAAGTAGCATTTACGGCAGAGCCATTTTTAATAAATCATTCACGTTTATTTATGGATAATGGCTTAACAGTGGCTGGGACTTTATTAAAAAGGTATATCCATTTACCCTTAAAGCTATTATGTATCTTATGAGGCCTACAAGAATTAATTACAAGCAATCCTAAGAGATTGTTCCTCGTATTAAATATTAAAAGTAGAAGTAAGTTTCTAGTATTATAATAATAAATCAAAATCACAATTTAGAGCACAAAGGTGACGATTTTTATGAACGTATTTTCTGACAATGAACAGTTATAATATTTAATTTGTAAGATTTTTCTTTGAGTGACTGTTTATAACCAAGCTGATATATAGCACGAACTGCTCTCTTTTGCAGCGCAAACACTATATCAATATCAGAAGCATGACCCAACAGCAAAATACTGTACGTCATGATACTGTGAAAATAACTGAAGTACACAAATCTAGCGGTAGCAACATTCGTGTACTCTCTAATCTCTATAATTGTCTCTTTATAACGATTAGCACATTCTTTCAACCCAACAAAAAAGGACGAGTTTTCAATACGTATTTTGTTTTGAAATTTATTGCTATTTAACATATACAAAATTGCCCGAACAGCTCTTTTCTGCAGCACAAAAATAGAATAAATATCAGCAGCATTACCCCATAATAATATACCATATGCCATAATGCTGTGAAAGTAACAAAAATATCCAATCTTGCAGTTTCAATGCCTGTTAAGGATGGAATTTTATTTACTCCGTATGCAGCAGAACTAAGTCTAGTCGATAAGTTGTCTATATGAGGCCCCGTTGGAGTTTGGTATCTAACATTATTCCAAGAAAAACAGCTGTTTCAACTATATCTAATTTCTCGTTTTTAAGCTGTACATAGATTGACACTTGTCTAACAATAGGTAGCGTAAATTTAATGAACTTTGTTTTATTATCATTAAGTAATAAGTTTTAAGCTTTAAAACAATGTACAACTTTAGTATTGTATTTTAAACATTAGTATTTTAAACATGAGTGATGTATCAGCAAACAACACACTTCGATATTTATCCTTTGCGAAATAAGGGACATCATTTATATAAATAAGGAATAGAAAAGGTTCTAAAGTCGAGCCCTGTGGAATCCCATTGTAATGATTGGTCTAGAGGACCTTTTTCCGTTGACATCCTTTGCAGACGATAATACCGTAATGGTGAAGTTTTCTGACTAATGTTTCGTGTTCAAGACAATCGAAAGCCTTGGATAAGTCATAAAAGACGCCACGCCAAGCGCATCACGAGAAGAGTCTGGAAAGAGTTCCAGGTTCAAGTATATTATTATCAAGTCAACACCAGCATCGGTAGTTGAACGACCCTGGATAAAGCCAATCTGTTTGGAGTGTAATAAACTATTATGGGAAAAATTACGAAGCAATTGATTTAATATTAACTTTTCAAAAAAAAAATCTAAAAGTACTGCCCCTAGATCCCTGCAGAACATAAACAAAGTAGGGATAGTAAAATTTAATAAGGTCATTCCACCTTGTCATACTATACTAGGGTCATAATTTAAAAAAAATAAACACTGACCTGTCGCACTCTCTTCTTGGAAGAAGAGACGCGGAAGAGACCCAGGGTATGGAGGCCGTGTCGCCGCAGGTGGGCTAGACACGTGGATACAAGAGCTGGTACCCTCGGACCACCTCCTCCTTCCTCCAACCCCGACCATCCCCAATCGCCCGAGTCGCAGGATTCACTCTGAAAACAAATTTGAAATAAAATAAAATCATTAATTTATCTTTCTCATGCTTATCGAATAGAATCGAAAGAAGAAAAAAGCCCTCAGACAATAGAGTGGGCGGCGGTGACCATATTAAAATCACATCATTCATTTGCGTCAAGGAAATTATACTATTGATTTTTTTTGTTTTTTTGATCAAAAGTTTTCCTTCATATACCACCTCTTCAGACACAATTTAACGTGCCTCTCTATATCTCTATGCAAGTTTGTACCCTTCCTAATAAAATACATAGGTACTTTTTCGTGTTTGTTCTTTAACGGCGGTGAACGAATGCCAACGAACAACAACCTCTTCTTCACTCGCCTCGCAACATAGTCATTCTTCAAGGCCTTTTACGAAGTACGCGCTTTTTTAAATGTATCCTATCGTCTATGTGTCGTATCGTCTTGGAAACACCGCAAAAGGAAGCTCAGTCCATATTTTAGTTGTAAATTTAAATATTTTTATTCAAAATAGAATGTGACATCACTTATTGGAAGTCAAAAACTACCACCCATTCCAAAACGAATGCCTCAGACCTGAGAAGAATAGGCGCAACAAACTCACCGGGCTTTTTTTTCATCAAAAAAATATGTTTACACATTAATATTAGTAATTATTAGTAATATTGTCCAATTAAACATAGTATTTACTAGCCTGAGGGCGGTCACCCGATTCCCAATCTGTGGTATCATTAAGAAAGTAATTTATGTTAAAGTAACTTTTACCATACTACCGTTTTTAAACAATTCTATTGCATAACTTTTGCATTGAACATTTTCTGGGATCTTGTTTGTAAAAGCATTTACAGCGTAGGCATTATAAGTTTATGTCTGTTCCTGGTGTTAACATTATGGTTATGACAGTTTCTAGCAAATTCACTTATGTGCCTATGAACATACATTACATTATCAAGAATATATTGAAAAGCAACAGTCAAGATGTTTATTACTTTAAATTTTGCTCTCAATGATTCTTAAGTTAGTAAGTGGCAGAGTTCTTTGAAAAACGTACTGTAGAGGAACGCCAAACAAACAAATGGTGAGACTGATGAAGTTTATGGTGTGTGGTTTGAAACTGGAGTTGAATATGGACATTTAAATTATCGTTATAGACGTTACAATATACTAGCTTATAGACAAACAAACAGCGTACGAGAGAAAAGAACATCAGCTGTAACCGAGAAACAGCAAGATAAAAAAGGACTGCGAATTTATTAGACATAAAAAGGCATTTATTTTCTCAAAATTGATTCCTTTCAATTTCTTTTTTATGTCATTTCTAATAACTACTAGCTACTACTACCGCTTCGGAAACAAGTGGCGCTCTGAGAGAGAAGAAGCGGCGCAAGAAACTCTCCCAGCATTCTTTTTTTGCGCACTTTTCAATAAAAATATACAATATTGTACAGTCATTTCCATCTCTATAAAATAATCACAATCTAGTCCCGGGCTGTCCGATCATTTAGATATTCAGCAGTGGAGTATTAGGATTTACGACAGAGCCATTTTTTAATAAAACATTTAAATTTGTTTATAGATACTGCCTGAACAGTGGCTGGGACTTTATTATAGAAGTGTATACATTTACCCTTAAAGCTATTATGTATTTTTACTGCAGACATTCACGCTTTTCATTAGCACCTTCCAGCTTGTCTACATGCTATTCTATGTCTTTGAATATTATTAAAGAGACGATCGATATTGTGTATTTACACTTAACAAGTGTGCTTTACAGTTTACACAAATAGTGCGTGACCGCTACAACTTGGCGGTAAAAGAAGTTTCCACTGTTACAAGTATGTCGGCTCAAAACTGTGTTAAATGATGTCCATACATTATTCTAGGATAATCTCCTCCATTTGAATTCGTCAGCGGAACACTTGAAGATGATTTGTAGCAAAACAAACACAGTATTTATTGCGCTATAAATCTTCCTGCAGAACTAAGTGTTCCATTGCAGCAGCGATCATACTTTCCAACAATACAGTCCGCTAGTTCACGGCCATAGCAACCGATATTTCGGGCTGGAGCCGTCATAGTACAAAATTATCGTGGCCTTAATGAAAGCCGAGGTAATCAGATATTCGTTACGTCATCGTGACGCTGTGTTACGTCAATTATGACCTATCTTGCTTCGGTGGTGCGATGTCCCAGTTTTATGTAGAGGTGGGACTGGTTTATAGATAGTAAAGATCAGCTTCCGCGTTATCAGATGTTATAGTTTGATATCACGATCTATAGATAGACTGAGGTGTGGAGCCAATGAGGAACAAATCCACGTTGTTGTTACCTGAATCTATTCGTGGGTTAGTCTGAACTCTGTAGCGTTATTTCAGAACATTACTTTATTCAAATTCAAACATTGTGTTTCAATGTTGGTTCTGTATTAAATACTTATTGAATGTCAAATTATACAATTAACGACGTTCTTAGCACATGTATGTTATTGTATAAACTACTAACTAAACGAAATGCAAGATTGTTTTCTGCTAACAACGCAATATTTAAATATTACGAAAATATAAAAAAAAATCACTGTGATTTTGTTTACGAAAATTATTTTAAGGTTAAGTCACATTTACACCACTTCATTATATTATTATTTGCCAAAACCTAAAAAAAATCACATAAAATAGCTGCAAGCAATAGCACAAAAAGTACGATGTTTCTTATCAAAATTGTTACTGTACATACCTACAGAAAATAATAACCTCATAGAAAGCAAGTATTTTAAAACAGAGACTTCATAGTCTTGTCAACAAGTTCACAAACGTTAATATACAAGTTAATTCGGGATTAATATTATACAGGCTGGTTTTTTGAGAATGGCGGTGATGGCCAAGTCGGAAACTACGAGACTTAGAGAAAAGTCATGAAAGGAGTCATGCCCTCGATTTAAAAGAAATCAATAACTGCGTATTTAGTTTTTTAAATATTCTTGAACTTTTGACAGAAATCGAAATTACACTCTGTGTTATTGGACCAATAGACTCTGTTGCTGATAAAGATCAAACTTTGTAAAGATATGTATTACTGGATGATACCAGAATTCATTTAAATTTAAATTATTTAAGTGCTTAACTAAATGCTTTCTTTTTTTCATATTAAAATGTTGATAGCAATTGTAATTTTTTATGTACTTACATACATACTTTTGGGACATATTAAGGAGCTTTATGATGTGATGAACAAGTTTTTGAACTTGTTAATAAGACTATTCAGTTTTATTATACGTATAGAAGCAATGTTCATATTGGGCATGGCGTCTAGGAAAAATATACTCCAGACAAAAAACTGCAGTTGTAGATACTGACAATAGAAGGGCAAACTTAGAATTTTTAGTATTAAAATTTGAAATTTCATCACAATTTCAACAATGCAGTCATTTATAAGATATAAACAGCACTAATGATACACAATACGTCAGCTGTAAAACTACAGATATACTGCTATAAGCATTTCGATGACGCGAACTCACGTGATTTCACCCATCCAAATAGTGTCCAACTATATATATATACTGGCTACCCAGCAAACGTTGCTATATAAAGTACTTAATAAAAACAAAATTTTGGGTAAAAAAAATAGATGCAACCGATTCTCAGACCTACCAAATATATCGTACTACAATTATTGTATTCGATTGTCATCTTGCCAACCCTATAGCGGATTTGTGGATGGAACGGAATAATATAAAAATCGCATCGCACACAAAATTTCATACCAATCGGTTCAGCCGTTTCGGAGGAGTTTAGATATATTTTTGAATAATTAAATTTTCGCGTGCGCCAGTCGTGAGCAAGCCGGTGACGCGAACCCATAAGATTTTGCCCTACCAAAAAGTGCCCAAGGCGGCTATTATAGAAGTTTACACTTTAAAAATCCATCGACAACTTCCGCAATAAATTGATAGATATACATAAGTGAATGTTTCGTTTGATGTGTCCATACTGTTGAGCGGATAAATTACAAATTCTCTTTGATATCTTTGATGTAGCCTACAGCCTTACTGCATCATAAAAATTGTCCCGTGTTATGAGTTTTACTGCGCTGTTGATTCAACAAAATTAATTTATATTTCGACGCGTTGCAACAGCTGTATGCAGATTTTTGGCCGAGATGTTGTAAATATATTAATTTATTTGTAAATCTTGTCATATTACACACTGGAATGATCATTGACTTTCTTTTCCTTGGAAATGGTGGAAGGCTCAAAGGGCCTGCCCTGTTTGAGCAAAACATGTAATTTTTCATCATCTATCAGCTGCTAGACCTTCAAGTTCAAAGCATACTTATACTTCAAAGGCCTAAAACGCATCACTCTAATCCTAACCTTCGATATTGCAAATCCAAGTCAAACCACCAAATTGTTTAAATTTGACAGAGCGACATCTCAGGTCAATTTCCTAATATGTAATTACTGGGGTTGAGGAGGTTTTCCACTGTAAAGTAGAGCCTGTAGATGGGCATGGAGTCCCTCGATTGGCTGGCTCAGTTGGAAGAACGCTCGGGCGGAACCCGAGAGGTCACGGGATCGTTTCCCGTATCGTTCATAAATTTTGGCTACAAATTTAATCTAATTCATGCTAGAAGGGAAGGCTATCAGTTCAAACATAAGATATTGTTCAAATCACCTCAAAACCAAACCAAACAAGTTTTTGTAATGGTTATTCGACATTCCAAGAAGTACCAACATTCAGTTATGATAATATTAATAGAATCATTTGTAACCTGTTAATATTATATTGTTTTAGTAATTATATTTAGTATATATTCAGTAATTGTAATATTATATAATCTCATGCAAAATCTTAATGATGTCACTTTATTATGATGTTGGTAGTTTCGTATTATTAAGGTTGGTAGTAGTGTAACTGTTACGAATTGCTCTCGGCTATTGGGCACTTCTTGTTGAGGCAGTCGAAAGTAAGTGACGTGTTGGCTGCTGGTCACCCGACTGCCCATTGTTTTAAATCATTTAATGTTACTTGTATATAGTTGTGATGAGATGTGAGATAATAACCATTACATTTTATTATGATATAATAAGTTATGGTGCCTACAGTTGACATTTTGGTTATATATTATACTAGCTGACCCGGCAAACGTTGTTTTGCCATATAAAGTATAATTCACGCGATAGTTTTATAAGTAATAAAATATTGCCTATATTATAGCCTGTACATCATTTTGTTCTATTGTCAATAGTTTTGCAGCGCACGCAAAAATAGGTTTTCGATTTTACACCTTGTGTTACAAAATAGCAATTTTATTACGGATCCCTAATTTTCGAAAAAAAACATAGCCTATAGCCTCCTCGATAAATGGACTACCCAACACTGAAAGAATCATTCAAATCGGACCAGTATTACCAGAGATTAGCGCGTTCAAACAAACAAACAAACAAACACTGCAGCTTTATAATATTAGTATAGATTCTGAACACTAAACACTTGCAAAGCCCAACAATCAATTTTACTTTATTTTTAATTTACATAAGAAACAGGTGTTAGGGGCGCTGCACATTATGAGTCGGCATATTTGGTACGAGATTATTAGTTTATATATTTATTTATTTGGGTACACTTACAGCCCTGCACATCAGAACAGTGACAATGTAATGTTGTTTTTAATGAAAATAAGGGACGAGATGAGTAGGACGTTTAGCTGATGGTCATTGATATGCCCTGCCTATTACAATGCAGTGCTGCTCAGGATTCTTGAAAAACCCAAAAATTTTGAGCGGCACTACAATTGCGCTCGTCACCTTGAGACATAAGATGTTAAGTCTCATTTGCCCAGTAATTTCACTAGCGCGCGCTTCAGACCAAACACAATAATTCTTACACATTATTGCTTTACGGCAGAAATAGGCGCCGTTGTGGTATCCATAATCTAGCCGGCATACAGTACAAAGGAGCCTCCCACTTTATTATTTTAACTTAGACATCTTAAACATGCCTTCCTACTATTCACTTTCACTCAGATATACTGAAAAAATGAATTGATCGTCAAACCCGATTGGCTTAAGCCGGCCGCTTTTTTTTCAAATCTACATACTAGCAAGACTCGATAACGCAACACTATGGTATTCTAATACAAAAGTACGAATAACATTGTGCTGCAGAACAGTCTTGTATAGTTTGAATATAAGATTCGTGTTCTAATACCAGTTTCATTGGTGATCGACCGACCAATGTGCACGTTCCATAGAAAACTACCGATGCATACCAGCTCCCAACCAATCTATCAAAGATGCTTTCTAGAATTTGCGGCTATAAACATACGAAAGCTGTAATTTTTACAGTTCCGTACTCGAAAAGTAACCAATGGGAACTATTTTAGGGGGCTATCTCACATGCCACAATAACAATCAAATTTTTTACCAAGTATGTATAATTATTGTCATTATAAAAACTAATTATTAAAGTCAAGGTCAAGTGAATTCCGATATAACCAACACGAAAAATTAAAATACTTAATTAAAAAAGTACTGAGTGAAACTCCTCTTATGGATAGTGCGACTTACACTTTACTTATTTTTTGTATATAAACAGGATATTCCGCTGGGAAGATGATCTGAAAGATTAGCTGGCATCGGTGCTCCATAGCACAAGACCGACAAGAATGGGCATCTTTGGAGGAGGCCTTTACTCATACAGGGGTTCTTGTTAACCCATAAATTGTTTATATTATATTTTAATTTAATCTTACACATTACTAACAAAAAATTAACCAAAACGAAATTACAAATTTGTGTTTACTGTAAAAAAAAACTAGTGTTAACAAGAAATAAAAAGGCTTATTATTATTATTATTATTATTATTATTCGGCTTATCTATACTAATATTATAAAGCTGCAGTGTTTGTTTGTTTGTTTAAACGGGCTAAACTCTGGTACTACTGGTCCGATTTGAATGATTCTTTCAGTGTTGGGTAGTCCATTTATCGAGGAAGGCTATAGGTTTTTTTTTTTCAAAATTAGGGATCCGTAATAAAATTGCTATTTTGTAACACAAGGTGTAAAATCGAAAACCTATTTTTGCGTGCGCTGCAAAAACTATTGACAATAGAACAAAATAATGTACAGGCTATAATATAGGCAATATTTTATTACTTATAAAACTATCGCGTAAATTATACTTTATATGGCAAAACAACGTTTGCCGGGTCAGCTAGATGTCGATAAATGCCAGCCGGCTTAAGTGTGTAGCGGCCCTTACTCATCATAGCCGCCGCTACATTAGCCAAAGTAGACGCAACCACAGACATACGTAGGCGTGATGCGCTTACGACAAGCACCGAATTAAACCGAGCGACGAGTGGATACTCGTGCATCATACCCAGGGGTAACGACACGCGGAGATTTATGTGTGTCGATCGCGATGCAATAGCTCAGCACCACCTGATGCGATCGATTCGCACATAAACAGTTATGTTTGTGTTATTACACGTTCAAAGTGAAAACACTATTCATGTGCAATTTGGATGGTTGGTGCCTCAGATCATTTATACGTCTATAAAGACAACTTTAAAAACGTCGAAAAAAGTTGACAGTTATCCCTCTACTTTGGGATTTTTTTATGGAAATAAGGGACGAGACGAGTAGGAAGTTCAGCTGATGGTAATTGATACCCATCATAATGCAGTGCCGCTCAGGATTCGTGAAAAACCCAAAAATTCTGGGCGGTACTATAATTGCGCTCGTCACCTTGAGACATAAGATGTTAAGTCTCATTTGCCCAGTAATTTCACTAGCTACGGCACCCTTCAGACCGAACCACAGTAATATAAAGTAAAATAAGAAAGAGTTTTCCTGGTGAAGGATGCGAAAACAGGTAAAGAAAGAACAGTATTTGTAAAGAATTAAGAAAAAAAACCGATAGCAAAAGACACATTCTTCCTTAATTTTTTTAGTAGCGGGCGTTCAATTAATCAGTAAATTATTATTTTTTGAATAAGTTACGTACAGATGTAATAATAATACATAATAAAAATGCTATATTTAATCCAAATTTTCCAAGAATTCACAAAAGGTCGAAACATAATACAGGCTAGATGCGGGCATAGTTTTTTTTTGTTGCTGCATACCGTCCACGCGGACGACGTCGCGGGCATCAGCTAGTATATTAATATAATTAATGCGTGTCATTCATAGCTAACAAATGTTCTTCATCTTTCATTATCTCATAAAAACGTGAAACTTTTGCCGACCACGCGATCGGCAAAAGTTATCCAGATTCATCAAAATTAACTACTTCGGACGCTAGGCCCTCCGTCGATTGGTTTTGATCTAATAAAAGCACTCATCCCATCACTGATCAGAGCTCTGATTGCATTGCTCTAGAATTACCACAGTTATCCAATTAACTGAGTAAAATCTAAGGAACCAAAACTGATATAGTGAGCCATTCGCGGTATCGCCTTAATACGGCTTGCACTGAGACATGCATGGCTTAATCTTTGAGAAAAACATATAACTACTGGCAGGATCAACCAGGGAGCTGCTGCAAACAACGATTGTTGTCGCGCTCAGCGCGTCATGCGTCGCGATCTCCCCTTAGGGCGTCGCGACTATGACATCTTGAACATATCGTGAGATATCCGTTCGCGCACTGTATACTATATATCTCAAAGGCATACGGTGCGCATTGAACGAATCATAAGAGTTTGGAACAGCATTTTTTCGGAGTCGATTACTTTTTTCCGTTCCCGTTTCTTGAGATCTATATGGCTTATGGCGTGCGGCACCCAAAATTCAAATGATTATTATCTTTTCTGTCTGTACGCTCTTGACAGAGCGGTCATGTTTGTCATTAAGTTATGTTATGGGCAAACAATGACGTTCTATACATATAGATAAATCACGTCGTACAAAAACAAAGCCGAAATATGGAATATGCCACAAATTACACCATAATAGGGTTCGACTGTTATATCTATACATTGCCACATTTACTCCAGTTGTTTAAAATATTCTTGGTCAATAAGCAGCAATGTAAAACATTTATTCTGTTAGGTTACGTATGTTGAATTTAGAACCCGAGTCGAACAGTGACAGTTGACACACGACTAAGTGCAAGACGAATGTGCTTACATTGTCTTTAAGCACACTTTTGCCGTTCCGTTATCAAACTGTGAATGATATGTCATTATATGTGTATAGACCGTCATTTGGGGCAAATAGTCATTCGAGTGCACTCATGTACGGGATCTCCAACAACAGTTTTAATTTGATAAGTCCATCGCATTGATTATCTTCCGTGTGACCTTCCACTTCACTGTTAAGACAACACGCACCATGGATATATCGCCCAACCTCGGTATGTGTCCGAATAATATGATTATTTTAAGGAAAAGGAGGACAAACGAGCGTACGGGTCACCTGATGTTTAGTGACCACCGTCGCCCACATTCTCTTGCAACACCAGATGAATCACATGAGCGTTGCCGGCCTCTAAAGAAGGTGTACGCGCATTTTTTGAAGACATCCATGTCGTATCGTCCCGGAAACACCGCACAAGTAAGCTCATTCCACAGCTTTGTAGTACGAAAAAGTACGTAAAGAAAGCTCCTTCAGAAGCGCACAGTTGAGGACCGCCACACATCCAGATGGTTGGGATGATATCCTAATTTGTGGCGTGTCGTGCGTCTTGTTACAATATTTTCGTTATAATTAACGTCCCAGCAACCCCGTTTGCGGGGGAAATTCCGTAAGATTCTTAGCCGACCTTTACTCGACGAAAGAAATATTCCTACCATATTTCAATTGTCTGGGACTTAGGGTTCAGGAGATATCGTGATGAGTACATTGGTGGAAATCTCTTATGTATGTAGAACACGACAGTGGACAAGTAGACATAAACTTGAAAATCTTGAAAAACGACGCCAGTATGCTGATACTGTGCTTACAAAATAATTAATTGTCATTAGTTGTTGCAATGTATAAATATAAAAATACCTCGCCTTCGACGTGTGAGTAAATTTTACATTTTACTTTTTTATGTTAATTTTCATCACGATTATAGATGGATGCTGTTCCAGTTTTTTAAAGTTTAAAAAACAAATTAAAATAATTCAATTAAAATTTTATTATTAATAAAATTTAAATATGGTTCATAATAGACTATTAGCTAGTATACTTGTTCATAGGAAAATATAGGTCTGGTATTTCTTAATTCGTTTGATAAATGATATAATAAAAAAATTAAAAATCGACTAGTGCTCTAGACAAGATGACTAGCGACGTGATGCATGGACTAGCCACCGCTCCGCTGATCATATACTTAGTCTGGCCATAAATACTGTAATAAATTAAATATTACATAAGAATTTGGAATCTGTCATTTTTATATGATTGTTTATTGAGTTTTCTCATTTTTGCGCCAATACATTGTACAATATTTTGCGATATTAAAATGGAGTGGGGTGAGAACTGAATCGCTGTGATTGCATTACACAAAGTAGGTATTAAGCCAAATGCAATTTTTAACTCTCCATAAGTTTGGTGTTAGTAAAATGTTTGTGTACCGGGCTATTAATAGGTACAATGAGACCTCCTCTGTTTGAAAACTCAGAAAAAGATCTGGCCGTCCACGTAGTGTTCGTACGAAAAAGGTGGTCAAAGCAGTAAGGGAAATAATTCGAAGAAATCCTGTCCGAAAGCAAAATATTGTCGCGTAGCAACGCTTGGACGTAAATGACGAGAGTTGTCAAACTTCAAGACATTGATAATTTCAACAGCTCCGTCAGCAATACTCGTAGCTTTAGCGTAGAAGTGTTTACTTTAGACGCCGCGCTGTAGACCCGGGTTCGATACACCTACCAGTGTATGGAATATTTTGGGTTTTGTAAAGTTAATGGAAATTTCTAGTAAGTTCAGGATCAAATCGAAGAGAAAAAAAGGATGTGTGGAAATGTGTAAGCGAATAAAAATAGTTAAAAGAAATTTATAGTACAATTTAAATTTAAAGATGGACTGGGAAAATCATTTTGAAAATAGAAAAGATCCGGGGTTATATAAGCCGTACTAAGCGTGGCCTACGGCAGTTCTAGTTCTGACTCGAAAGTGTAAAGAAAAAGAAGAAGAAGTAGTGAAAAGTGGAAGTGTTCCAAGAAGAAGAAGATAGAAGAGACTTGTGTTTGGGGCGGTGTGACGCGTTGAAGGTTCCGCCGCCCACAAGAGGAACAGCGGCAGACCGGCGAAGTGCAAGTTCAGAAAAAGTGAACGCAAATAAAGACTCGTTCCTATAAGCGGAGTATTATTTACAATTCCTGACCCACTCTCGTGTCAATATTTTATCTTGGGAGATGAAGATTTTTTCTTTGTTTCAGTATTTATGGCAAGACTAGGTACATGTCGCTCGGCTTGTGCAAAAGAGCTGATAAAACTCTCGCAGCCAGTTTGGTGGAAAGCCCCAGGTGCACATTACGTGTCTTGGCTCAGCAACACTAACTATTTCTGCGCTTAAATACAACCATTGCCAAATATCTGCATTCCCAAATATTTGCATGCTTTCGATAAATTGTTGCATTTAAAACATGCACTGCGATGAGTGCCAGTGTAAGCAGACATCAAAGATGTTAGAATGTTAAACATGTTCGAGTATGATGGGGTTTTCAAATTAAAAAATAAACATTTACTTAGTTTAAATGTGCCATTTACATACAAAGTGTGGGCTTTAATGAATAGAAGTAGCATTAAATTTAATCTAATATATAAAATTCTCATGTCGCGGTGTTTGTAGTATTTATTTTTCATCTCCCTAAATGTTAAGGGTGGTCCACGGCAATTTTTTTTTTTAAATTTTGTAATTTTTTTAAATTTGTTTGGTTATGAGTCAAAATTAAAAAATACATAAAACTCCAAATTTCACCCATCTACGATCAACAGTTACTTTTGTATCTCGATTTTAATATCGGCAATACAACGTTTGCTGGGTCAGCTAGTATATTATCTATAAAATAAAATCTCTGCAAAATGAAATAAGGATATTCAATCGTTTCGACTTATTAGAGTAAATTTTGAATAATGTAAATAAATCATAGAAAACCTCAAAAGGGTAACTAAAACTGAACAAAAAATAAATATATTATGAAAACATTTTATAAACACGTAAAAATAACACCCATATTTTTATACCAAAATCATAGACGCGCCCCGGCACAAGATACTTAGCTATGAAAATAATATTTTTGAAACTAAATGTACATAGTATGCTAACTTCCTAGGATACTTAAAACTGGAACAAATATTTAAAAAATCATAAGCTCTCTAAAAAGAATTTTGACAAAATGTTACTATTCTTGAATACTTTGAAGAAAAAAATAATTTTGAAAAATTATGTGTTTAAAATAAATAAGTTTTAACATAAACTGAGAATTCTTTATAGAGGGCAAGGGGCGATGAAGCTGGGCGCAAAAATAATTACCGATTACAAATCATCAAGAAATTGAGCAATATCGATATAGTGGAAGACCTGTTTCGCTTGGCACAAGACAGGAAGAAGTTCGCCGGGCTAACGGCCAACCTTCAGTGGTGGAGAGGCACACGAAGAAGAAGAAAGTATTTTCCAAACAAAACCGGACTTCACGATAGCATTATCGATTAGGCACAAAAAGCGGAGCATGTTCAGGGTGAAAAGACCATCCACCACTTCCTACACTAAAAATTTGGGAAGCCCTAGCGTTTTTCCTAAATCATGGTGGTATGGTTAATTTACAGACGCATACTTTTTGGAATGGGTGGTACCGATTTTGACTTTCAATAAGTGACATCACATCCTGGTTTGAATAAAAATATTTCAATTTGAATCCTCCTCCTCGCGTCGTTTTCCTCATTACTTAGGGTCGTGAGTCCCCCGCTGCATCAGTTTCTCCCGTACAATTTCCCTCCATCTGCTGCGATCCTTAACTTCATGAAGGGCATTGTGGAAGTTGGTGTTCAGAGAATATCGTATTTGGTGCGACCATCTCGTGGTACTGCACCCTCTGGGACGTTTGCCATCTACCTTGCCTGTCACCATCAGCTGTTCAAGATTGTGACCCTTTTTTACGAGCAATATGTCCGAAGAGCTCCTGCACCTTACGAAGGTTATTATAGTAGAAAGTCTGGTTTTGACATTAGGCTCTTTCAGAATAGATAGTTGGTGCGAAAGGTGGTCCATGGAATCTATAGCATTTTTCTACAGCTCCACATTTCAAAGGCGTCTATTCGGTCTCTGTCGGCCTTTTTCAGTGTTCATGTCTCCGCTCCATAACTGAATATGGAGAAATATAGCGAAGTCACCAATTTGGTTTTAGGTTTTCGCGTGATGTTGCGGTCTCTTCATATCTTGTGCAACTGGGACATTGAACTTTTGGCCATCCCTATACGTCTCCTTATCTCTTTTTCGCATGATCCTGTGTTATTAATGTTAGACCCTAGGTAAACGAAGTCACTCACGATGTCAAGGTTCAGCGTTCCCGTTTGTTCAAGGCTGTTGATACGATCCACTATTATTACTTTGGTTTTGGTATGATTGATTTTTAGACCCAACAGCAAACTGATGTTCTCAATCCGGGCCAGGAGGTTCACCATCTCGGTTTCACTTGCAGAAAGGAGTGTGGTGTCATCTGCGTAGCGAAGATTTGTTATTTTAGTGCCACCTATTGTTATAATTATTGAATTTGAATATGTCACCGATAAAAAGATTGAAGGTACCAATTATAAAATGCCTGCAGATTGTAGGGAATAGCTCTACAATAGAAAATCTTTGCCAGTGTCAATTAAAAACTGCTATTTGATAACCGAACTTTGATGAAGTTTCATAACGAGTTACAGTTACCGGCATGAGTCGTGAGCATGATTTTCATTGGCCGTTTCAGCGCACGCGTAACAGACAAAGCGTTCATTGGCTCATTGTTGATCCTTGTCATCTATTGGCTCAAGATGTAACATTCAGCTATGGTATACTTTCACGCAATTTGATATTAAAATTGTAACTTCTCTCACAAATTTCTATTTGTGGTCACAACTTGTGCCGCGATATGTACCTACCAATAACGATCACTACCTCTCTTTGGTCCATATCGTTCTCTTATATACTCTATTTGCACCCACTTTTGTCTCCAACGTATCCTTCCTTGAGGTCTGTATCGGCAAAGGTATATTAAATAAAATATACAAACCGAAATATTACAATAAATCAAAATCGAATTCCATAATAAGACAAGCAATAAGCAATCTATATCTTTCAAGGTTACTCAAGTCAATATAAAATTGCGATCAAATAAAACTTCACAGTAGGATAGTTAGAAGTTGACCCAATAGTAGGTTAGATTGTTGTTGTTGAAAACATTTTCATCTGAGCTGGAGTACTTTGACAAATTACATTTAATCTCGGCCTTGAAGCCGAAATAACGCAGCTGTATTTACTATTTTACGCACAGCGGCCATCTTCGTCGGAACTCGACACATAATCTACCACAAAAGCTGTGGACTTTTAGTATTATGTTTCGGTTTCGCGTAATTTCAGGCACATGACACATAAACACGATTTTTTTGGGATGATAAGATGCAATTGCTGACCCGGCAAACGTTGTTTTGCCATTTATATTAGGTAGGTACCCCGCGCCCACTC
The DNA here is from genome assembly GCF_905404315.1 of Leptidea sinapis. Taxonomy (NCBI): domain Eukaryota; kingdom Metazoa; phylum Arthropoda; class Insecta; order Lepidoptera; family Pieridae; genus Leptidea; species Leptidea sinapis. Next base: position 7,311,300 of record NC_066286.1, on the reverse strand, counting down.
ATTGTATAAATTGTCAAATGTAATGAAATATCACTGACTGAATTATTTGTATTGCGAATGCATAGGAGTTTTTAAATAAAAAAAATATTTGCTCCGGATAAGTAATCACTATAAATTATACACTAAACCCTTCTTCGAAATACTCTGCATAGTATGGTACTAGTGTAGGAGTGTTATTCCGATTGGTTTAATTTTTATAAATGAATTTTATGATTTCTGAGTTTATGAAGCATTTTAATTATGAAGTCTTGAAATCAATACCTCGAATCCAGTAGTTATTAACTCTGAATGGCGGAATGGCTTAAGGTAACTTTCTAGAAGGGTTAATCAATTCAATATAAGCTGAGAAATATGGCCTTATGAGAAAGCTCAAAGTCACTCAAAGGGCAATGGAGAGGACTATGCTCGGAGTTTCCCTGCAAGATCGAATCAGAAATGAGGAGATCCGTATAAGACCCACAGACACTTACATACCCCAGATGGTTGCGAAACTGAAGTGACAGTGGGCATTGGCCGTTGGGGCAGTAAAGTCCTCGAATGGCAACCACGTTCCGTGGACGTAGTTGTGGTAGGCCCCCCACAAAATGGACCAATGATCTGGTCAAGATCACTGGAATAGGTTGGATGAGGGCAACGCAGGACTAGTCGTCACTGCGATCTTTTTGGGAAGCTTTTGTCCAGCAGTGGACGTCTTACGGTTGAAATGATGATGAGAAAAATATACAGTTAAGTGTAGACTTACATCATCTCCTTTCTCGATACCTCCGAGAGAGGCCAGTGAGACCCGCGACCCTCCTAGCTGCCTCCTAAGTGCTCGCTCAGTCTCCACGCACTGTGTCAGGGGCACTCCGAACACGCTGCCAGTAGACTCTGCACAAATTTATAACAAAACATAAGTAATTGCAACCTGAATGACGTTTACACTGTTTGATAAAAAAACATTTATTTCTATTTTTAGGTATCATTTTGACTTTATATCTATTTCTTAGCTACTTTGTATTTTGATCTTTGTGTCTTTTATTTATGGAAAATGATGGTATTAACTGATCACCGCCACCCACATTCTCTTGCAACACCAGAGGAATCACAGGAGAGTTGTCAGCCCTTTAAGGAAGGTGCATCCGTTTTTTTAGAGGTACCCATGTCGTATCGTTCCGCTGACACCGCTTAGGAAGCTCATTCCACAACTTGGTTGTACGTGGAAAAAGTTCCGTGAAAGCCGCACTGTGGAGGAACGCCACATATCCAGGTATTGGGGATAATATCCTAATTTAACCTCAACTTAATTTTCATTTAAGCCTTATTTTAATTTAACCTTAATTTAGGCCTTACGTTTAAAGGACTATATTGCAGCCAATGGAGACCACCTCGAATAAGCTTTTTATATTTTTAATTGTTTTACATTCATGTATTAAATTAAATTTAATTCAGAATTAAAATCGTTGAAGCCGTTTCCGAGATTCATATTATATAATTATATGAATTGCTCTTTAAAATATATAAGATTTCAATTTTAAGCGATAGTTTAACATTCGTGTAAATTTCTTTTGAATTACGTTGATGTCGTAAGACCTAATAATGCTAACAGGGGAGATGAGCTCAAAACAAGAGTCGACCCCAATGTAGAGTGATAAGCTATGTTTGAAATAAATTTTATCTGCAGAGGAATTCTATCAGAAAACCAACTACAGACATTGTACAGTCAGACAGCCTGAGAGAGTTTCTTGCGCCGCTTCTTCTCTCTCAGAGTGCCATTTGTTTCCGAAGCGGTAGTAGTATCTAGTATATTAGAAATGACATCAAAAAGAATTGTAAAGGAATCAATTTTGAGAAAATAAATGCCTTTAATGTCTTTTTATTTTTTTAATTAATTAAACTAACTAACTTCGTAATATGCAATGAAATAAAAAGGTTTTTATTTATTTATATGCAAGAGCGAGTAATAACGTAAAAGCTCATGGTGATATTAAGTGTGTTAATTGTCGAACGAGTCTGAAAGAGACACATTGACCTCGACCGAAAGAGCAGTAATTAAGTTGCGGTTTGACCAAAATGTACGAATGACCTAAAAAATAAACTAAAGTATTGTTATTCAATATTGGGTTTATGATCACTTAACGAGAAAAACCTTCAGACCTGAAAACACGTGCGCAAGAAAAGCAGCTGGACTTTTTCATTTTTAAATATATTTTAAGTTTTTTCATGGATATTCAAAATGTATTAGACCAATATTAAATTCTGCAACCCTTGGGAAAGCCACATTATTTGCGAATATGTGCGAAGGGAACGATGACTGGTCCATGCGTCAACTCGTGAACGGGTGCTGCTTGTAGTGCCAGGTCGACTTGTTATATAAATAAATCATTGTATTTTTTGGATGCAAGTTACTAATTACGACAGTAATCACGACCATCATGTTCACGAAGCATCCTTACACAAACAATGAATTCAAGCTCTAAAGGTTGATGCATTCAATTTACGATAATTTATATTTACACACGACTCATATATTGGTTGGTAATGGAAGGCCAAACTAATTTGTTATGTATATTACAGCCATTGTAAAAAATACTCTTTTGATTGAAAAGAGTGGCCGTTGAGTTTCTTGTATTCTCACGAGACAGACAAAATTCAAAAACGCATACAAGATCTGTCAAAAGCAAAAGTGGAAATGGACTGGACACATTCTGAGGGAAAAGAAAGAGAAATGGACAAAAACCGTTGCGGAATGTTATCCAAGAGACGGAAAACGAAGGAAAGGTAGACAGATTAGAAGGTGGGAGGATGATTTTAAAAGGATAGCAGGAGCGGACGGGATAAGAGTAGCCAGAAACTGAATAAGGTGGAAGTCTTTAGAGGAGGCCTTTGTCGAGAGACAAATTACTAGTTAAGCTAATCTATGTTTTATTTATAAGAAAAATTAAGTCACTAGTAATTATAAAGGCTATTTTATTTTATTATTATTTATTTGTAGTGACGATTCAGAAGCGCTTAGTTTAAGCGAAATTGAATAAGGTTTATTTGACTTTGAAATAGTATGAGATGTATTAACAATTATAATAATTTAACCGAAGATATCAAAAGTTTGCTAATAAAGCGCTTCTTAATTGTTTACAATACTTTACTTAATATTAAACTTGTACGCTAATAAGTTTTTAGCAAAAAGTTTAAGTAAGAATTATTTAGGTAACACACATAAAATACAAAAGACTTTGTACACGTCACAAAGTGGTCCCAAATTTGCATGTTTGCTGGTTTTCCGTTGGACCGTTTATTGGGTTACAAAACCTTATTATTATTTTTAAGCTAATAAAATAACATAAAAATAAAAATAACTTATATACGGGTTAAACTAAGGCTATTATCAATTAAACTAACTAAAGTAATTTATATGCAGCTTCAACGATATCTCACAAAGATGATTTAGCAATTTCAAATTTAAAATCCACTCCCGTCGATGACATAAAACCATAAAGGCTCCGTAATACGGTCGACTCACAAGAGGCCTACCAGCTGGCTAGAAATTCTCAAAGATCGGCGTGTTTAAGCAATATATCGACACTTGAAGACTGACAACACTCACAAATACATCTATAAATAGATTGTACGTACGCATGGCGCCTGAGTTGTTTAAATATTCATATTTTCCACCGAATTCCCGAGCACCTAGTCACTTTAATAGTTTGGCGGACAGTCAAAACGATGCTAAGTCAACGACATAGACTTGTATTGTTTTGTCACGCTATTTGCACAGAACTAGCGATGCACCGATCTTTCTAATACGCCGAGCTTATGAGATATTGCCAACTCCTAACAAAAAAAAACAATATTCAAGTCAAGTGATACAGTTATAACTGAGCATCTAATAATCTTAAAGATCTTCTGAATATTGCTAAGGTATGGTATAGGGGCTCCTGTTTTCGCAATTAAAAAACCTCGGTTGGAAAATTGAACTTGGAAAATTTTAGGTAGCAGGGACAGACAATACAAGAAGGCTTATGAATATTTGAATATATTTTTCATACTTCAAAGAATTAGAGAGACTAAATCAGGTAAGAGGCAAAAATAACTACACGTTGCGACTACAATAGGAGACAAGAATAGACAACGATTCCGAGGCATAGATTCTAGAGTCAGGTGCGCGGCAGCATCAAAGGCTAAATTTAGCTTAGTAAGACTTTCATAAACGTCTCTAGACTCTGACCCCTTCCATAACTTCTGTTGCTATAGAAGGGGAAATATGTAGTTAAATTAAAACAAACAAATAATGTTCTAATCTAACGTAAATCCCTACTATTATAAATGTGAATGTAAGTTTGTTTGTTACGCTTTCATGCCTAAACCACTGAACCGATTTCAATGAAATTTAATACATATAAAAAATTGCGGGTTTGATTTTTTTAAACTATCTACTCCTGTTGGACACTTTTAAGCGTTCTATTTTTTTACTTTCTTCCCTTATTTCAATCCTACACCGGTCGAAATTTAGAAAACGCTAGAATAAATTTGAATTTATTTCTTACACAAACACAAAGTTTCATGGTGGCATCATTCATAGTGACGAACTTCAATAGAAACTATTTCAAGAATCCTGAGCAGCAATGCATTGTACTGGGCAGGGCGTATGAATTACAATCAGCTGAACGTTCTGCTAGTCTAGACCTTATTTTCATAATAAAAAACTTTCACCCCTATTTCAACCCCTCCAAACCTCTTATTCAAAATAAAAGGTAGCTTATGTAGGTAGCCAAAATACCTTTATCACAAACTATCAACAACGGCTCGTCTTAGGTCCTGTGGGTCACGGCAGTGTTCTGTTCAGATGGTCATTGAGAAGCATCGATCGGCGTCATTTAGAGGGAGCTTTCGTTACTCGGCAAACAAATGTTGGAGTAACATCCCACCGCACATTAGAAATTTAAAAAGTCTACCCTTATTCAAAACGAAATTACGACAATTTCTTCCAAGAAAGCTTGACTCATGAGTGTATTATAAGTGAGATTCAGACTGGTCTTGTCTCTTTAGTCTCTAGTATCTTCCATCTTAAATAAATAAGTGAATCGATTGGCAACCGAACTAATTATCTATTTACGGCTATTTCTAATCATATTCCCCGGGGCATAAAAAGAATAGGGGAGTCCCAGGCCCATGGGTGTCGTAAGAGGCGACTAAGGGCTTTTTAGAAGTGGGGAGAGTCACGCTGCCGTCTTATGACGTCAGCACAATCGGGCCAGACTCGTCCGGGTTAATTACACTCGCACAGAATACCAGCGTGAAGTAGCGGCCTAGTGCCGCTATGTTTCTCAAGGGTTAGTGTCGAGGACCGATGGCCATACCCCCCCCTTCCCCAACAAAAAATATGAGAGCGGTCCTTAAAAAGATAGTACTCTAGGAAGGTACCGGCTCTACCAGAGTCGGAGAATCCCTCCCCGAGCACTCCAGCTCGGGCTGCCCTTCGTATTCTGGGCACAGAACCGCGCATACCTTCCTTAAAGGCCGACAACGCTCCTGTGATTCCTCTGGTGTTGCAAGAGATTGTGGGCGGCGGTGATCACTTAACAACGGGTGACCCGTACGCTCGTTTGTCCTCCTATTCCATAATAAAAAAATAAAAAAATATTTGATTTAAATAATATAGGTATTAATCTAGTTGGTATTTTCTGTATGGTGCCAGTGCTGGGTATTTTTATATTCAGTTTATTTTTGATTGTAGAACACTGTGAAATAATGTCGTAGGTATTATTATTATTATACTCAAAACTGTAAGCCTAATGCATAAATAGATTAATTATTAAGAGTTACTTATATATATTATTAAAGTGGCTCTAGAAGTCTTCTAAATCTAATTCGTTTGACAGTGTTTATTATATAGTTGACAGTTAGTTGACGCTTCAGATGTACCACAGAGCGAGCAACGTTCAGATGCGACATTATGTCACAGAGTTACACCGAGAAAGTCGCAAATCAAAAAAGTCTTCACAAAAATATTTAAAAAAAAATGTATATTAGTCTATAGCGTATAGGTGTTGGGACTGCTATGAGGTGAGAGAGTGGCTCAAGCGGAAGATCGGCGCTGGACATACTTAATATGTGTGTCAGCATATGCCGAGCTTGTGCCTATTTGCAGCTGATGTTAATGTAGTTTTAGTTTATTATGTTTTATGTTTATTTTTAATTTTAAGTAAGTATTATTGTTTTTTGTAAGATTTTTTAGGCTGGCAATAAAATATTTTATTATTATTATTATCATCTATGTCATTTTCCAAGTTCTAGTCTATCTCTGTACTAAATTTCATCAAAATCTTTTCAGTGTTTTAGGCGTGAATGCGTAACAAACAAACATACATTCACATTTATAATATTAGTAGGGATGATAAGAGTAAGGTGAGGCAGCTTACCAGATGGGAGGATGAAATAAAGATATAAGCGGGTCCGAACTAGAGGATAGCCACGCGAGTCAGGAAACATTGAAAATCTTTACTATGCCAAGAGGCATGCCGAAATTAGGAAGTTTTTTGTAAATTTAGTCAAAGAGTTATTGTATGTACATATTATCAGAATAAAAGGGTTTATTGTATTATTAAGAAAACGTGCTGGTTCTTTCCGGGATCTTTTTTTTATGACAGTAAGGGACGAGACGAACAGGACGTTCAGCTGATGGTAATTGATACGACCTGCCGGTTACAATGCAGTGCCGTTCAGGATTCTTGAGAAACCCGAAAATTATGAGTGGCACTACAATTGCGCGCGTCACGTTGAGACATAAGATGTTTAGTCTCATTTGCCCAATAACTTCACTGGCTATGGCACCCCTCCGATGGAAACACATTACTGCTTCACGGTAGAAATAGGCGCCGTTGTGGTATCCATAATCTAGCCGGCATCCTGTGCAAAGGAGCCTCCCACTGGTAATTCTGAGCGACAATACAATTGAACTCGTCACCTTGAGATATAAGATGTTAAGTCTCATTTGCCCAGTAATTTTACTAGCTACGGCGCCCTTCACAATAATGTGTACACATTACTGCTTCACGGCACGCATAGGCGCCGTTGTGGTACCCATAATCTAGCTGGCATCCTGTGCAAAGGAGCTTCCCACTGGTAGCCTCCATCGATCGATCTGCCATTTTATATGACAAGTATGCCGATTGGCGTAGTCTCACGATATTCCGCAATACTCAAACGATTCTGTTAAGAACCCGCACTAATTTACCGAAACCACTTTGTGTTTCACTAACCATAAGATTACGTTTAAAGCCCAATAAAAGTAGTTTATATACACAGACGTCTCTAGTTCCAGCTAATGAATACATCACATTGATTTACTGTCCGTCTGTACGCCGAAGCCTAGCGTAAATGCGATTTTTATAACCAATTAATCATTGGTCTGCATAATTTCAAAATCAGCTTTTGTTACGGGTAATTTCGTTAAGCCATTCGCAATGTTTAGGTGTGCTCGCATGAATTATTATATGGGAGAATCTCGTTGGTTGAACTATACTCTACTATAATTATTCTGGTTAATACTAATACACTTACCTCGGTCCTAATATATGTTATTTTGTATTTTTTTATGACAATAAGGGATGAGACGAGCAGGACGTTCAGCTGATCGTAATTGATGCGCCCTACCCATTACAATGCATTGCCGCTCAGGAATCTTGAAATACCCAAAAACTCTGAGCAGCACTACAACAACGCTTGTCATCTTGAGACATAAGATGTTAAGACTTATTTACCCAGTAATTTCACTAGCTACGGCGTCCTTCAGACCAAAACACTGTAATGCTTACACATTAATGCTTCACGGCAGAAATAGGCGCCCATAGGTACCCATAATCTAGCCGGCGTCCTGTGCAAAGATGTCTTCCACTGATAAAAATGTACTGGTCAAAATGTATAATGTGTTTGATTCAGTTTCTAAGATTTAATTTTCGATAATATTAAGCTAATATGGAGGAGCACCAGCGTATTTCCTAGAAAGTATGACAATAATGTTAACATCGGGAACGCATCCTATCCCCCTCTGCTAACTTATAGTGTCAAACGCGGCGGGTCGCTCACGTCGCGGTGAAGTGGGCGTTGGATAGGCACTACACCCCTGACCAGGCAATAGTGGACGTTCCGAGAGGGGCGTCGATAGAGACCTGGTAACTATCAGGATGTGTAGTCACTAAGATCTAATAAGGACGGCATGTGGCTATCCACATCCGGTAGCCGCGTTGGTGACTCAACCAATTGGGACAGACCAAACACCAATGCAAAATTATGCACAGATCGCCCTGCGTAGTGGTACGTGACCCATGCCATTCGGCTTCGTGCTCGTTGAAATCACCCAAGACTTCGATTTCAGCGAAGGGGATCTGTGCAAGCAATTGCCGATTGACCGCAGCCCATGAAATGACCGATGACTGATCTGTTTCTGCGTTACCACTACGGGACCTGTAGACACACGCATAGATGTGGACGCGGAACTCAAAATCTACACGGAGCCAAAGAATAGACAGGTCCCTACCATCACAATTGCCGAGGCGGCGACAGCAGATATCCTCCCTACGAGTAACATACATACATACCCTGGCATGAGACAAAAAATTATGCTCAATTTTGTATCCGGGGCACGTTAAATATGACGTATCGCAAGGTCGAGATATCTGCGTCTCCGTAAGGAACCACAAGGTTGGCTGCACCGTCTCAAGTTGGTGGTGGACTGCGTTTAAATTGTACTGGATTCCCCTGATGTTGCAAAAGTCCACATTAAGCGTGGAACGGGGTGCCGTGGTATTACTGCCTCGTTTGTCCTCGGACATGCGCGGTTCGGTGCCCTGCCCCAGAATACGACGAGAATGTTGATTCTCCGACTCTGGTAGAGCAGGTCCTGGGGTAAAATCTCTTTGAGGACCGCTGTCATATTCTGTTGCGGGGTGGCCTCCGGTCCTCGACGCTAACCTATGGGAAACAAAGCGGCACTAGGCCGCTACTTCACGCCGGTATTCTGTAAGAGTGTGGTAATTAACCCGGACGACTCTGGCCCGATTGTACTGACATCATAAGACGGCAGCGTGACTCTCCCACTTTGAAAAAGCCCTTAGTCGCCTCTTACGACACCCGTGAGCCTGAGATTCCCCCTTCTTTGTACGCCCCGGGAACGCACAGGGCAACTTCTTCTTCTTCTCACGAGCTCTAATTTTTCCAAAAATATAGTAGATTGAGTGATTAAATTACTCAAATATTTTAATAACTATTCAAAGTGGCGAGCACAATCGTAATGCCAAACTGAGTTTGAATTTTTCAAGAAACCTGACCGGCACTGCATTGTAATGGGCAGGGCGTATCAGTTACCATCAAGTGATGGTCTTGTTAATCTCACCACTTTTTCTCATATAAATAACCTCTTTGTTTCAATACGTACACGAGTTGGTGATGCGTTGTATGATGTTGTGTAGGTAAGGTAAAAATTTAAAATAAATTCGATACAAAACTAGACAAAAAATTCACTAAGTAGCCAATATACCAGAGGGAGGCTCCTTTGCACAGGATGCCGGCTACATTATGGGTACCAAAACGGCGCCTATTTCTGCCGTGAAGCAGTTATGTGTACACATTATTGTGTTTCGGTGTGAAGGGCGCCGTAGCTAGTGCAATTACTGGGCAAATGAGACTTAACATCTTATGTCTCAAGGTGACGAGTTCAATTGTATTGCCGCTCAGAATTACCAGAGGGAGGCTCCTTTGTACAGGATGCCGGCTTGATTATGGGTACCACAACGGCGCCTATTTCTGCCATGAAGCAGTAATGTACACATTATTGTGTTTCGGTCTGAAGGGCGCCTTACCTAATGAAAGAACTGGGGAAATGAGACTTAGCATCTTATGTCTCAATATGACAAACGCAACTGTAGTGCCGCTCAGAATTTTTAGGTTTTTCAAAAATCCCGAGAGGCACTGCATTGCAATGGGTATGGCGTATCAATTACCATCAGCTGTACGTCCTGCTCGTCTCGTCCCCTATTTTCATAAAAAAATACTTAGTTCGTTGTACGTTAATACATACAATTAGGCAAAGAGGTTAATACCTTTTTCTTTATCGGCATCTTTACGACTCTGGTCAAAAAAGCCGGTAGTCAAGGCCTTTCGTTTAAGGAGGTAGGGTCTCCGTTTCGGCTTGCTTGACACTGCAGGCGTCGAATCTGTCAATAAAATACAAATTATTAAAATTGAATGATTTTATTCATATATCCCCTTATTCATAATGGTCCGCTAACTTTAAACAGCCGCTAAGGATTGTTTTTTCTCATTCTGAGTTAGGTCAATAGAAGAAGACAGAGTGAGAATTAGCAATGCTTTAAGTTAGCAGACTATTATGAATAAGGGGGATAGTCTTTATGGTATAATATACATATATAATTCTCCTGTACGTGTGTTGACAGTGAACTTCTCCGAAACGGCTGGATCGATTTGAATGAAATTTATTTGTGTGTTCACGTGGATTAGAGGATTGTTTAGATTAACAATTGAACTACCTCCAAAACGGCTGGACCGATTTTGATGAGTATTTTGTGTGATGCAGTGAATTTGAGATTGGTTAAGATTCTCAATTCAGTCAATATATAATTATCCTGCCCATGTGTATGGTAGTGAACTCCACGTAACGGCTGGACCGATTTTTAAAATTTAAAACGTGTGTACAGGACAACGTCTGTCGGGTCCGCTAGTATCTAATATATAAAATTCTCGTGTGTGTGTCGCGGTGTTTGTAGTTAAACTCCTCCGAAACGGCTTGTCCGAAATTCTCATGATATTTTGAGTGCATATTGGGTAGGTTTGAGAATCGAACAACATCTATTTTTCATCCCCCGAAATGTCAAGGGTAGTCCACCCCTAAATTTATTTTTATAAATTTTTGACAATTTTTTTTAAATTTTATTTCATTATGATTCAGCAATAAGAAATATAGATACACTTCAAATATTCGCCCTTCTACGATCAACAACTATTTTTGTATCGCTATTTTTATATTATTCTGTTCCATCCACAAATCCGCTAAAGGGTTGCAAGATGACAATCGAATACAATAATTGTAGTACGATATATATTTGGTAGGTCCGAGAAAAGGTTGCATCTACTTTTTATACCCCAAATTTTTTTGAATTACTTTTGAAATACAACGTTAGCTGGTCAGCTAGTAATATAAATAACAATTACTATAGCGCATTGGGTTTTAATTGTGTGAAAGGATATGACCATGAGCAGGCCTGTCTCTTTCCCCGTGTTGATATCTAAATAGTAGGTATGCTCGGCAGCCACGCCGGCGTGGCTTTCCAGTAGGGACTCACACGTGCTCTCTACTTCACCGATCCAACCGATATTTTAGTCAAAGTTGAAGTTAAATAAAATTTATTCAATTAGCTTTAAACTAAGCACTTTTGTATCGTCACTATAAATATTTCTTTTAAATTACAGAATTTACCATATGTTCGTAAAAAGTACAGCTCGTAAGAAGAACATACAAGAAACTCAATGGCCACTCTTTTATAATATATACTATACATAACAAATTTGTATGTTAGGTGCTCCATCCAATATATGAGTCGTGTTTAAATAATATCAATTTTATAATAGAAAGTTATAAGGAATTAACTGTATAAAAATTAAATTATCGTAAATTGGATGCATCAAGCTTATCTTGAATTCGTTGTAAGGATGCTTCGTGAACTTGATGGTCGTGATTACTGATATAATTACTAATAAGTAATTAAAAAATAGAGAGATATAAAAAAACAAAGCATATTAAAGGTCATTGCTATCCGAATTTAATTTTTTTAAGCTTGCTAAAGACGCAGAAACCATCTAATTTAAAGTGATTATTATTATTATAAAATAAAAGTTAGCTATCCGAGTATTTATTACCTATTGTAAGACTAAGAGATGACTACAAAAAAGTTGTTTGTTATTATTAATACCCAAGGAGAAGGAACCGCACAAGGAAGCTCATTCCACAGCTTGGTTGTACGTGGAAGGAAATTTCTTGAAAACAGCCAATAAATTCTGAGCGGCACTACAACTGAGCTCGTCACCTTGAGACACAAGATGTTAAGTCTCATTTGCCCTGTAATTTCTCTAACTACGGCGCGCTTCAGACCGAAACACAGTAATGCTTACACATTACTGCTTCACGGCAGAAATAGGCGCCGTTGTGGTACCCATAATCTTAATTTACTTCGATGATATATGATAATATTATATATATATGATATGTAATGATATTATTATTATTATTATATAGCTCGACGCCACCAGTTAATGTTCATCTTAGCCAGTGGTTCCCAACCTTTTCTTCACCATGGACAAGAAAAATAAACTGAATCAATCCGAAAATAAACTTTAATCGAAAAGTAGAATTTAAAAATTGCATTGTATTCTTAAGGAAGACTCTTCGAAGCTAAAGCCTGACGGTGGATGATACAATGCGTTGTTGTTGCCTTAGTATTCTTCTGTTTTACTAACGTTGCCAGACCAGAGCGTGAGCCCAACATTGCTGTCCAGAGCGCCATCCGTACAGAAACCAACGAGTTTCTCCCAGCTAATGTTATGTTTATGAAAATATTCTGATATCGTGTTCATGACGTCGATACCTTTTGAAGTTCTCGTGAAATCAATAATTCTTCACGATGTGCAGCGTGCATGTATTGAACACAATATATTCTGACTCCTGCGGGCCACAAACGAACAATGCACGCAAACTAACATAGAGTGACATACAAATCGCGAGAGACATAGCTTGTCTCGCATAATAAAGTAATAAACCTGGTTTTCATCGGCTGTCTAACAGCAAGAGGCTCTTATCTAGACGTATATATTATCTAAGATTTTTATCTAAAAAATTAGCAAAATTTGCTGTTAGTATGGTGACCGGACACTTGAATTGAAAAGTGGAATAGGTCACAAGAAAAAATCAAATCAAAATAGACTGGGTAAACAAAAATTGGCAGGTAATAGAAATTTAGAAAAAAATACAACCTCCAATATCCTTTATCATTCATCATGTTGAGCAAAGCCTTATAAATAAAATTAATGCAAAAACTAATTTCACAATCTAGGTGGATACAGATATAATAGTACTTATTTTAATTAGTAACTATCTACCTCTTGAATCTTAATTCGAAATGTTATATTTTGATTAAGATAATATGTCAAATGTATCTGTTTTGTTCAGCTATACTGCGAAAGATACTGAACCGATCGGAATAATATAAGAATAGCTGACCCGGCAAACGTTGTTTTGCCATATAAAGTATAATTCACGCGATAGTTTTATAAGTAATAAAATATTGCTTATATTATAGCCTGTACATCATTTTGTTCTATTGTCAATAGTTTTTGCAGCGCACGCAAAAAAAGGTTTTCGATTTTACACCTTGTGTTACAAAATAGCAATTTTATTACGGATCCCTAATTTTGAAAAAAAAACATAGCCTATAGCCTTCCTCGATAAATGGACTACCCAACACTGAAAGAATCATTCAAATCAGACCAGTAGTACCAGAGATTAGCGCGTTCAAACAAACAAACAAACAAACACTGCAGCTTTATAATATTAGTATAGATTTAATTAAAAGAATTATACCATAAGATGCAGCGTGTTTCGGAGAAATTTTTAACATATTATAATATTTTGATGGTGACTACTTCTCCGGAACCTATATTTTTTGACTTAGTTACAATCAATTTTCGTTTCTTCGCTAATACTTATGTTATTGTTAAGAGCTAGTTTACGAGAAGAGAAGTAACAGCCAATTCGCTGCCGTGAGCTACGTTGTCGCTCCTATACAATTGTAATGCAAATAATTCAGTCAGTGACATTTCATTTCATATGTCAATTCATACAATGAGCGGAGGTAAGGTACTTAATTTCACGGACAAAACAACGTTTGCTGGGTCAGCAATTGCATGTGAATCAATCGATCAATCCCAAACAAATCGCGTTCTTGTGTTATGTATATGAAACTACGCGAAACCGGAATATAATACTAAAAGTCCACAGTTTTTATGGTAGAATTCGATCTCCAATGATGTGTTACAATATGGCCACTGTGCGTAAAATAGTAAATACAGCTGCGTTATTTCGGTTTCAAGGCCATTATAAAATGTAATTTGTCAAAGTAGTAGAGCTATTAAGGTCAGATGAAAGTGTATTTCGTGTAAAATATTGTTTTCAACAACAACAATCAACGAGTAGTAAGTCACCTTCTTACTGTTCTACTGCGAAGATTTATCTGGTCGCAATTTTCTAGTGCCTTGAGTAACTGTGTTGCAATTTCAACCGTTTCCCGGGTCAGCACTTGTATTTAAAAATAAAATCGCTGATCTGGTTATTGTATTTAAAAACAAAAATACAAATTCACCAGTAGGCTCCTTTACACAGGATAGCGGCTAGATTATGTGTACCGCAACGGCGCTTATTTCTTCGGTAGCAGAAATATGTAAACATTATTGTGTTTCGGTCTGAAGGGTGTCGTAGCTAGCGAAATTACTGGGCAAATGACACTTAACATCTTATGTCTCAAGGCGACGAGCGCAATTGTAGTGCCGTTCAGAATTTTTGGGCTTTTCAAGAATCCGGAGCGGCTCTGCATTGTAATAGGCAGGGCGTATAAATTATCACCAGAACGTCCTGCTCGTTTCATCCCGTATTTTCATACAAAAAAATTAGACACAATTGTCCACGTGGAAGATGAATAAAAGTCGATTTCAATAATTAATAATGGCGTTCTCTTAATTGTAATGGCTGGAGATTTTACTATTTGGACCGCTCTCAAATCTCGTGTTAAAAGTGGCTAGTTTTATTAAGATTTACAGCGGCGGTATTAGGGCTCTGGCATAATATATTATAACATAAATTTAGATATATTCCCTATTAAAAGATGTTGAAGGAAGAGATTTATAAAACATCGAAAATATACACTTGCAATAAATCAACCTTGATAACTTATTTTATAACAACACAGTTTTATCATAGATTAATAAATTAATGGACACGCCTCAAAGAGTTCGATTTAATATTAAAATATTGAATTTTCGTTCATTATTTTCTATAGCGTCTACAGTATTTTATAGTGCTCTAATATTATTTATTTTTATTGAATATATTAAGCACATTGTGGGAGGCTCCTTATCAGGATACCGGCTAGATTATGGGACCACAACGGCGCCTATTTCTACCGAGAAGCAGTGTTTTTTTTATGAAATTAACGGATGAGACGAGCAGGACGTTCAGTTGATGGTAATTGATACACCCTGCCCATTACAATGCAGTGCCGCTCAGGATTCTTGAAAGACCCAAAATTTCTGAGCGGTACTACAACTGCGCTCGTCACCTTGAGACATAAGATTTTAAGTCTCATTTGCCCAGTAATTTCACTAGCTACAGCGCCTTTGAGACCGAAACACAATAATGCTTACACATTTTGCTTCACGGCAGAAAAAGGCGCAGTTGTGGTACCCATAATCTAGCCGACATTGTGTGCAAAGGAGCCTCCCACAGATCTTTTTGTCACAAACAGAGGTCTCATTGTACCTATTAAATATTAATACTTAGCCCGGTACACCAACATTTTACTAATACCAAGCGTATGGAGAATTTTAAAAATTGCATTTAGCTCCATACCTACTTTGTGTAATGCAATCCATCTATTCTAATATCGCTAAATATTCTACAATGTATTGGCGCCAAAACAAGAAAACTCAATAAACAATCATATAAAAAATACAGACTCCAACTTCATATGAAGGTAATATTTTGTTTACTAAAGTGAAACTTTTACTACATCGTCTCAAACTTTTTCGTCTGTGTGTTGCATGTCGCGTGACGGTCGGGCGGCGCCTATAATTCGCTGCAACTGACCGTGTAGTATATAGAATATTACTCATTTGTGCGAGTGCTCCACGCTACTTTGTTTGTTTTTGTCAGTGTTTAATTTAAATGTTGAATTATTAATTTAAGTGAAACTTTTATTTGATTTTGGTAAACAACGACACAGCTAGTGAGTCCTAAAACTGATCAACGAGGAAAAAGCAAAGAATAGTGTTTGATTAGTTAGTTTCACTTTTACCGTGTGGTCTACCACACCATCTTTTTTTTTATTTTGTAACAGTATTTATGGCCAGACTAAGTATATTAATTATCAGCTATTGAAACATACTATAATACATATTATACCACTAGAAATAAGGGATTGCTTGTAACTAATTCTTGTAGGCTTCATAAGATACATAATAGCTTTAAGGATAAATGTATACACTTCTATAATAAAGTCCCAGCCACTGTTCAGTTATTATATTATGTTATCTATAAATAAATTTAAATGTTTTATAAAAAAATGGCTCTGTCGTAAATCCTATTACTCCACTGCTGAATATCTAAATGATCGGACAGCCTGGGACTAGATTGTGATTATTTCATAGCGATAGAAATGACTGTACAATATTGTATATTTTTATTGAAAAGCGCGCAAAAACGAATGCTGGGAGAGTTTCTTGCGCTGCTTCTTCTTTCTCAGAGCGCCATTTGTTTCCGAAGCGGTAGTAGTATCTAGTAGTTATTAGAAATGACATCAAAAATAATTCTAAAGGAATCAATTTTGAGAAAATAAATGCCTTTTATGCCTTTTAAAACAATCTGAGCGTTGGAATTGTGCGGTATAATATAAGCCCCATAACTTGCTCAAACTCAGCAATGAATCATTAAAATAGTGTTATATTCTCTGAATGATTGACAGCTGTTATTGCATGTTTCCAACACAGATTAATTCCGGATTTACAAATCTTGCAAATACCAGCGATAATCCGTCTCGCTCGCGGATAAACACATTACCAGACAAATATGTCAGACATAACAATTCTGTCTATTCTTTGATATTCAGCATGCGAATGTCTGAACTCAAATATTCAAAAACGCGTCGATTTCAGGTCAGTATAATAACAGAAAATCTTTACAATGTCCAAACTTTGCGCTGCAACATCGCTTAGAAAAGTTTTGGGATTTTTATGTGTCATTTCAAATACGTAAATATTTTTTTTTAATTACAATAAGGGATGAGACAAGCAGCATGTTCAGCTGATTTTACTTGTTACACCTTGCAGATAACAATGCAACGCCGCTCAGGATTCTTGAAAAACCCAAAATTTCTGGCGGCACTACAATTGCGCTGTCAGCTTGAGACATAAGATGTAAAGTCTCATTTGCCCAGTAATTTCACTAGCTACGGCGCCCTTCTGACCGAAACACAGTAATGCTTAAACATTACTGCTTCAAGGCAGAAATAGGCGCCGTTGTGGTAGCCATAATCTAGCCGGCATCCTGTGCAAAGGAGCCTCCCACTCGTAATTACATGATTATAAAGATATATTGGAAATCATACTGTGAATATTAATTAAAAGAGCTATTTTTGTTCGATTGCCAATTCTTCTCTAGACCAAATCAGTGATGGCGAATGATAATTTTCGAAATATTGTCTTATGTGTTAATTTCGCTTAGATATTATGTTACTCTACACATAGAATGCACCGCCCACCCATGTGGAGTTAGCGGTTAAACGCGTTCTGAACGACCGGGTTAGTTGGTAATGTTAACCTTGCTGAAACCGACCCTGTTTCGGTTCTACACGAGGGACCTCAGGGGGCCGTGTAAACATTACTGTGTTTCGGTCTGAAGGGCGCCGTAGCTGTCGACATTACTGGGCAAATGAGACTTAACATCTTACGTCTCAAGGTGACGAGCGCAATTGTACTGCCCCTCAGAATTTGGGGTTTTCAGGAATCCTGAGCGGCACTGCATTGTAATGGGCAGGGCGTATCAATTACCAGCAGCTGCAGGTCCTGCTCGTCTCGTCCCTTATATTCATAAAAAATAGACTGACAGTCTTTCATTCCTGAGAAATAAGCCACAGTACTACCCGGTTATCTCTGGACCTAACGTGGATGACGTCACATCGTCGGTTTGTTACCGTGTGCAAAACAAGCATTACTAGAATATTATTATTAATAAATAAACAACGATTTTTTTTTTCAGTATTATAGAATATTATTATAATGATGAAAAACCTGGGTTAAGTAAAAATAATATTAATTTTCTGGCCGTATTACAGTGAACACCAGAATATACAAAACTATTAAAAACAACAACCTCAAAAACAAAGCAGTGATAGCACAAAAATATCACGACACGCACGAACAAAACGGTAATGAAACTGCAAGCCGTACTGACGCAACAGGACGAGCGCTAGAGGGTGAAAGGGGAACGGGAGGGGGCTTCAAGTTACAGCGAAGCCAGAGATAATGTGGCCGTACCTATAGGATAGAAAAATCACTTTTTATGAAGAGCATAGCTGCGGGGGATCTATCTTGAGGTAAAAATAAGGAAAAACAACTAAAAAGCAGTTTACGCTGGCTATATATTTTTCTTTAAATTTGTCAAATTAATGAATTAAGTGAAAATGTTTTTTTGAAAAGTTTTCCTAAAATGCAGTACAAGTGTATCAAACTTAGTTTGAACTTCAATTATTGCGTTGATTATTAGTAAAATTTTCTATCGAGAAAATTCATTTTAATCGTGTTGTGGCGTTTATAATATTTGAAATGATATAGTTTAAAATTACATATCAGAAAGATAAGATAAAATTTGAATACAAAATTTTATGAACGATGCGGGACTCGAACCCGTGACCTCTCGCATTCCGTGCGAGTGCTCTTCCAACTGAGCCAACCGTTCGAGTGACGTATCGTTGATAAAATCTGGTATGCTTTGTTCAACTCTCAAGTTGTGGCTTCATTCACAGGATCTACTTTACCTGATAACCTGCTCAACCCTAATATTTGCATATTAGGAATTTGACTTGAGATGTCGCTCTTGCAAATCTAAACAATTTGTTATGTTTCAAAGTACCCTCACTTCTAGAATTCATTACATAATTAAAATTTGAAAACAAAATTTTATGAACGATGCGGGACTCGAACCCGTGACGTTCCGTGTTAGTTGGAGAGCACTCGCACGCACTAGCAAATTTTATTTGTGTAATTAATCCCAGAAGTCACTTTAAAACATAGCAAATTGTTAAGATAAGAAAAACTTTATTTGCATTGAATAATTTGGTTTGATTACAGAATGGTACAGTACCAATATTTATAATAATATTAACAGATACTGACAAGTATTTATATAAATAAGTAATTTAAATATCGTTGTGACAATTTAAGATATCACCCACATGATATTATACCGAGACTAATAGAAATGTTTTGAGGGTTAATCTAAATTATTAATATATAATATACAAAAAATACCCAAAATATTAATATAATATTTAATATTTTGGGTATTTTTCGTACACGATCAGGTTTTTTATTAATTAAACACATTCTTTATGCGTTACGTTGAAGCAATGAAGTACGTTGTGGTCATAAAATGCCACACCAACCAGGAGATCATATAACGAAAAAAAAAGGAACATCTATTTTTGAAGGTAGTTTAATAAAATGTCTAGAAGCGATAAAAGACGTCATAATTCCAATGACAATACCAGTACCTTTATTTACCTATGTTACACGCAGATAGATTTTACAATAATATTTAATCTCAAATCAAAATAAACAACATGCGTACGTGACTTCAATGGCGTAGAGCTCCCACAGTCTGATCATGCTGAATATTTACAAAAATAGGCTGTAATGTCATGTAAATAGGAAGTTTACTCTTTAAGAACTGATTTAAGGCCCCGATATTAAAAAAATATGAAAAAAAAAAACAAAGAAACGTCAAATATGCAGTGCAATCACGGACCTCTACTATATACCACTGGACTGGCGGCTGTCAAAGTGTTTGATGTTCGCCATTTTGGCGCTGTTGGCCATGTAGCGAGAGTCTGCGGTACTAAAACTATTGAAGACAACCACAGCAAACATCGATAGTAAGTGGGAAATTATTTACAAAAAAAATTATAGTATAAATAACAAGGAAAATGAACGAAATTAATTAAAAATGCGAGTATGGTACGTTCCTTCGCAGCCATTTATATTATACGTCAAAATTAGTTCTCTGGACGCTCGCGAGTGGCGTTTCAAATAGGCACAAAAAATTTGCTGTCAAACATGGAACAGCCTGTCCAGTGCTATTTATACAGGTCAGTGAGTGCAATCCTTAATGAAAATAAAAATGACCTTTCACAAGCCATTCATAGTGCGTATCACTGGTGTGTTGTTAAAAATAAATTGTTTCTGCTATACTTAGATCATTTATACGTCTAGATAGACTATGACAGCTGTGAAAACGTCGAAAAAAGTAAAGTTTAGAACTAACCTCTATTTTGAGCAGTTCAAGCACACTAACATAACGTGTCATACAAATCGCGAGTGTAAGACGTGGCTTGTCACACACACCAAACTAATATTCCTGGCCTGTGTAGTGACATCCATTAAGTTTTACTGCCAGGTAAGTAAAACACCGTCGGGCTTGCAACAGTGATTTAGAAGCTACAGAAAACCCGCTATAGTTCGATAACTCTTTATAACTCAAAATTAAAATAAACTTCTACTCTCCAATAAACCTACCTAAATAAATATTGATTGATTCATTTTCTTTTTCTTTCATTTTCAACACCTTTATCAAATTACATAAATTATACAATTGTGTATTTCCAGTGTAAGTTAATTCTTGAAATTACAATTACTAACTAGCTAGCAATTTAGCTACAATACAAAAACTATTAGCTAGATATTTTATTTTATTTTATTTATTAACACGGCTTTACTCACGTTTTATCTGTGTTGGTACCGACTAGTTTCGGACCATTCGTTGGACCTTCATCAGGGTGAGTGTGGTGGGGTGTGTGGTCCGTAGGAGAACCAAAGTAACCGACATAACCCAGATTATTGAAAAACTGTAGTGGCAGTGGGCAGGGCACACAGTTCGACGGACATCGACACGATAGCCTAAGCTTTTCTCAAGTTAAACAATATCCATATTACAATGCAAGAAAACAACCAAAAACTCGCTCCATGGGCTGAATTTCCAAGAGACCGAGAATTTAATACAATAAAACATCTTAATACACAACTTTATACTCACTATTGTATTTAGACAGTATTTTTATTTTATTTTATCTGATTTTGATAATTTGATTTGACTATGTAGGTAATTATGTCTGGTACCGAGAAGTCACTGACAGCAGCTGAAACACAGTTCATACTACACTGGCCTTCAAAAGTAAGTATCACACTTTTAAAATTGGGATAACGTTTTAAGTTCACAAGATATACTTTCGAAATAAAAAGCACTCCAAAGAGAATTTAATTTTGTACATAAAAACTTTATAGTCGGTAACATTCTTTTAAGAATTGGCTGAAAAAAATCTTCAAAAACTAAACCATTCCTTTTTCAAAGTGGACGTTTCCGAATTACAATTTTTCCATTCACATTTTTCTTTCTGTTTTAAATTTTTTTCAAGATCGATGGGTCTTGTTTTAAAAATTTATGCTAAAAAGCACATAACATTTATTTATCATGCCTCTTTCAGTTGAAGAATGTGCTAGGATCATGGCTTTTCTGGAACTAGGCATTAGTATGCGTCGCACTGCAAGAATGGTGGGTGTGACGGTACGAACGGTCCAGAAGGTAAAACGAAGGTACGAAGAGACTCGACACCATCTGAGGAGACCTTGTAATGGCAGACCCAGGTGTACCAGTGCCCGAGAATACGCATCATACGATGTCCTTTAATCGGAACGTAACTGGTCAATTTGTGTTACAAGAATACGAAATTCTTGTCTCGATCGCGTCAGCGCAACAAAAATGTATATATATATATATATATACTAGCCGTTCCCGCGCGAATTTTAAAAGGAAATAAATTATTGAAGGAACGTTGGAATTCGAAAAATAAGTAGCCATAAACCATCTAGGATAAATTTCGCATCGAATGGTGGTAGTTTCATGTCGATAGGATTGGTTTAGGCTTGAAAGAGCCTGAAAAGACCATTTTCATTATATATATATAGAGAATTCTTAAATCTGAGACAGTTCTCAACTAATAACTTCTGTATATTATATAATTTATTTAAAACAGATATTCAATTAATTATCGCACCGATATTCGTCTCATCGCTAGTGACGTTATAACATTTATAATTATTACGGCTAGGTGGAACCGATGCCAAATTCTGCGAAAGTGATGTCAAATATATTGTTTACATACATTATAAATTAGCATTCTTAATCAAATATAGCCCACAAAGTGACCTGTTACGTGGCGTTGAGTTCTCCCGATAACAGAGAAAAGCTTTTTAGAAATTCCAATTATTATTCGAATAATTAATTTACTTGTATCGTAGTTGCGATTTGGAGTTAATAACTCCATAAGTACCAGTTTAAACATCAATGGCCTGTGATAGTTATATATACATACATAATTCAACAAAAAACAATGGCAGTTAGTGAAAATATGATTGCGATATATTTATTTTCGCAACATGCTCCACGAATGATATTTATCAAACATTGAAAAATAAATTATGTTCTTCCTAAATATTAAAAATATCTATATCCTCTCAATATACCGAACAAACGATTAGGCAGTTCAAGATTTTCGAAGTCGGTTGTAACCAGAATTGAAATCTACGTGGTAATAGACAATCCTCATTAAATGTCTGATATGACATCACAGCGCGTCACATCTGCGTAACGTATTTATTTTCAGTCGGCCATCTTGTAAATACCGGTTGTCACATGTCAATGTATTTATGGCAACACAAGAGTGGGTCACCTGAGAGTTTGAACCGGCTTGCTTACTTACAACGCACTATTTTAGGAACTGTAAGCTATTGGGCGTAGAGTGAACTACTGCTTTGACCTTGTTACAGATTTTCCTTACTATAATTAGTGTAAGTACATGTTTTAAAAACAAAGTAACACCATAAATAACTACGCGTTTCTCGGAACACGTAATTAAAGAATGCAGATTTCACTGCTTTAAATAAAGAATTAACTCTAACAAATTCAGTATTCTTTGTCAAGAAATTCTTTCTCACTAAGTGTTTAGTATCTAAGCGTCGATGAAGTGTTTTTGACCAAGTACATATACCCTGTGGGACCCAGTTTTTCATCAATATTCGTCAATAATAATAAAGTAAGATTCTTTCAAATATCTTATTCATTAATATGTCATTCGTGCAGAACAAACTTCACGTATCGGCATCGATATAAATTTAACTATTTACAATACTAATTAAAAATACACTTAAATTGTGTCCAATTATTTAATATATGCAGTAATTAATTTTTATTTAAACATTTATTACTGCAAATTGGTCGTTTCCGGATTACCAATAAGGTTTAATTCTTTTTTCAAAGTCTAAAATCAAATAAACTTTATTTAATTAGGCTTAAACTATTTGAATCGTCACTATAATTTTTTTTTAAATTACTGAATCTATCAAATGTTCGGAAAAAGTAGAACTTTTTAAAAGAACATACGAGAAACTTTTCAATCAATACAGTATTAGTAACAGTTTAGCTTGTAAGGTTCTGCATCCAATATCAAATATTTCATAAAAAGTAATAAAGAATTAACTTTATAAATATAAATAATTATATATTGGATGCATCAACGTTTAGAGCTTGAATTCGTTGTTTGTGTAAAGATGCCTGGTGAACACGATCGTTCTTTTTTTTATGGAATAGGAGGACAAACTAGCGTACGGGTCACCTGGTGTTAAGTGATCACCGCCGCCCACATTCTCTTGCAACACCAGAGAAATCACAAGAGCGTTGCCGGCCTTTAAGGAAGGTGTACGCGCTTTTTTTGAAGGTACCCATCTCGTATCGTCCCGGAAACACCGCACAAGGAAGCTCAGTCCACAGCTTTGTAGTACGAGGAAGAAAGCTCCTTGAAAACCGCACTGTGGAGGACCGCCACACATCCAGATGGTAGGGATGATATCCTAAATTGTGGCGTGTCGTGCGAAGATGGAATTCGGCGGCAGGAATCAGGTTAAACAGCTCTTCGGAACACTCCCCGTGATAAATGCGGTAGAAGACACACAATGAAGCGACGTCTCTACGCAACGCCAAGTGATCCAGCCGTTCGCAGAACACTGGGTCCCCGACAATTCGAGCTACTCTGCGTTCTTACTGTCATAATTAGTAATCGCATCCAACAAATACAATCCTACATATTAATTAAGTTACATAGCTAAAGCGAAAACTATGTAAAAACACATCTCATTGAATTGGTGCTTTTCATTAAGGACCGCTAACGCGTTCATACTTTGCTGAAGTTCGACAATACTAAAAACAAATAGGTCCACACGTTTATAAGGCCGTTACGCTTAAAATATAGAAAGAAGAAAGAAAGAAAATTTTTTTTATTTTGAAACGTATACGTAGTTTTGTACAAATACCAAAAGATATACGATAAAAATAAATATAAACTTAAGATTGATAAACAAGCAAAAAAACAAAAAAGACTAAAACATTTCTACTATATACGATTCGAAAAATGGTCCCAACTCAGCATGTACTTATATTCTGATATTAAGTATTAAAATTTGAATAATGTTTAAAAACAATTAAATTATTCATTTCATTTTATTTTTAAAACTTATTTTCAAAAATATTTTATTCAAACAAAAACACTATGCACACTATATACACATTGAACAACTTTTTGAACAAATTGTCTAACAGCAAGAGACTCTATCTAGGCATATAATTTATCTAAATAATAATAATAATACTTTATTTCAGATCCTTAATCCATAGTACAGACACAGTATAAAATATGTAATTAAAATAAAGTCAAAAATATAAATTACAAATAGAAACTAGGTTGCACTGCCATCCAACCTCAGCCCTACTGGAGTCCCGCTCAGCTCCCCGATCAAATCATTCATATAGATATTAAATAGATCAGGAGAGGTAAGCCCCCCCTGCCTCACACCACATGGGAGCTGATAGCAGTCTGACAGTTCAGAGCCCCATCTGACACTGTTGGTCTGGTTACGGTACCAATACTCGAGGAGGCCAACAATCTCAGAAGGGACACTTGTGTCCCGCAGCTTCTTCCACAACAGATCGTGATTAAGTGTATCAAAGGCGCCACGAAAGATCGAACTATATAATATATTAATATTAAAATAAAAATCTTTATCTCGCAATTTACGTAAAAGAATATTTCTGGCACAGGAATATCTCCTTGGTCAGTCCATTCGAAGCAATTAATTGAGTAGTGTTCGGATTACAGAGATGTTTGGATTATAGAGGTCCTTCTGAACTTAATTTTAATTTAGCATATCAAACCATTATAAGGGGCTCTTATAACATTAAGGCAATGAGCAATGGAAAAATATACAACTGTGTTAGCACGTTTACTTTGTGTGTGCTATAAACGATTCGAGGTAAGCAGTCTATAAATACGTGGGTTAGCTACAGACGATAGCTAAGGAGTACACTTATACACGTGGGAATTATTGTAGCAAATTAACAGGTAATTTGAGTAATATTTACGATAGTATATTGTGGTTTTCTCTGCATATCTTAATATGTATATATTTCTTTTGTGCGTCTGTTGTAACTGAACTCCTCCTAAACTACTGGCATGATTTTAATGAATCTTTCTGTGTGTCTTCAGGTGGATTCGAGAATGGTTTACAATCACAATTGAACTACGTCTTAAACGGCTGGACTGATTTTGATGATTTTTTGTGTGTTCCAGTGAATTTAAGATTGGTGTGTGTCTTCAGATGGATTCGAGAATGGTTTAGATTCACAATTGAACTTCCTCCTAAGCGGCTCGACCGATTTTGATAATTTTTTTTTGTGTGTTCCAGTGAATTCACAGTCCATATAATATTATTCTCCTGCTCATGTGTATGTTACTGAACTCCTCCTAACGTCTGGACCGATTTTTCAATTTTCCGATTTAAGGCGTGTGTACAGGACAACGTCTGTCGGGTCCACTAGTTCTATGTAATATATACATAATACATATATTCTCTTCATTGTAAGCTATCATCTAGGTTTTATTTTTGTCTCCAGCACTCCATAGTATTTGCAAACTAACAAAGATTTTTCTTCTTGATAAACTGAGGTTAAAACGCTTCGATCAAAATATTTGTACTATATTTTAAGCGTAACGGCCTTACAAACGATTGACGACCCATATAGCTGAATGTTTAGTGATCCTGACTACTAAGCTAGAGGTCCCGGGTTCGAATCCCGGTAGGTGCAATCATTTATATGATGAATATGGATGATTGTTTCCGAGTCATGGATGTTTATATGATTTTATATATGTTTAAGTAAGTATATTGTATCAAATATATCGTTGTCATGTACCCATAGTACAGGCTATGCCTAGTTTGGGGCAAGATAGTTTGTGTAAAAGTGTGTCAATATTATTATTAAACCCTATTTGTGTTCAGTACATATTATCTTGCCCCAAACTACGCATAGCCTGTACTATCGGTGCACGACAGCGATATATATAACACGATATACAAACATACATGACCCAGAAACAAACATCAATATTCATCATATAAATATTTACACCTAACGGTATTCGAACCCGGGACCTCTTATATATAAGTGGGTAGGGCTATATATACAGGGCGTCCCACGGCTATGCCACATGGATTGGGCTATGCCACCTTAAATATTGCAGATGTAACATTTTACCGAAAGAAGACTTTATTTTAATTTAAAAAAACAATAAAAACTGCATTCATTTATTTTTCAATAAATGCCTTATTAAACCTCTATGTGGCATCTACTAAATCCCATCTGTTAACTGATCAATTGATCGACCTCTCAAATTTAAACAAAGAGATCTTATATGCAAGTACAATCTCTTTCGTTCAGCAGTCAGAGTACGAAGAAAAAGAGTGCAAGTATGAAAGGTTTGATTTCTTCTTCCATTAGCAAGAGGAAGAAGTCAGAAAAGTATGTTATGCAAGATTATGGGTACCACAACGGCGCCTATTTCGGCCGCGGAAGACTGTTAATTATACACATATTATGGTAGTATCTAGTCGTTCCCGCGCACTTCAGGAAATAAATTAAATTTGATTCATCTTATTACAAATACAATAACAAAAATAAGTAGCCATAATCCATCAAGGATAAATTTCGCATCGAATGGTCGTAGTTTCATGTGGATACGATCAGTGGTTTAGGCGTGAAAGAGCCTCAAACAATGATCTATATATATTTATATAGTTCGCACAGAGAAGTGTATATATATAAAAAAGGCATTTATTTTCTCAGAAATTAATTCTTTTAGAATTCTTTTTGATGGCGCTCTGTGAGAGAAGAAGCGGCGCAAGAAACTCTCCCAGGATTCTTTTTTTGCGCTCTTTTCAATAAAAATATACAGTCAGTACTGTCATTTCTATCGCTATAAAATAATCACAATCTAGTCCCAGGCTGTCCGATCATTTAGATATTCAGCAGTGGAGTAATAGGATTTACGACAGAGGCATTTTTTTATAAAAAATTTAAAAATATTTATAGATAATGCCTGAACAGTGGCTGGGACTTTCTTATAGAAGTGTATACATTTACCCTTAAAGGTATTATGTATCTTATATACACTTCAACAATGTGCTTCAAATAGTAAACCATATTATGTTTCTTCATATGTTTATCGATATATCAACTTGATTCGTATTCATATAATTATGATTGTCTAGATTGCGATCACAAAGCTGTCTCACCGTCAGATCATTATATTTATTCAGCCTGAACATTGTTCATGCGATGTGATTATACCATCAGCACTCATAACTCTTGGTCGTGTGCCAGTTTACGATATCGCCGCGTTTAACTTCAATTTATTACTTTTTAATCATTTCAGTGTTGTTTCGTCATAAGTCTGTCATGGTGTCGAGACATTTGGAAATATTTTGTGTAGAAATAAATACAATTCGACAGATAATATTTATGCTTGTGGCGGCGATGTGGGACGAGTCGTTCCCTTCCCTACGATAGAGCACTCTGCTTCAAGAAGCATGATGTTAAATTTTAAGTTTTCTTTTAAATTTATACTCACAAATAGTAATCACAATATTGATATATTCCATGTATTTACAAGGTTTACCCCGCCAGACGTTCAGGGTTTGCAATTAGAGATGGTTTGTTTTGCCGATCTAAGATTACAACTTATGTATAGATTTAAAGCCGGACCGAATTAAAGCGGCACTGCGCCGCACAAAACGTCGAAATATGTTTTCAATCATTTCGTATGGTGCATGTCAAAATATTCTCTATTGAGTGTCAAGAAGCCACGCACACAAGCATCTAATAGTTTCCGTTATAAAAAAGCTATTATTTTTAGGTAGTGCGGTATCTAGTTCGAGCGCAGCGGAGACCAAACCTTAATCTAAGTTTATTATATACTAGCGTTCTGTCAATAGAAAAAAAAATTATGTAAGCTCATTTTGACACTCGATGGCATATGTTAAATGTTACATACACTTCGTGTTATTTTACATTGAAATTAATAAAATACAAAATACTTACTGATGATATGTGATCCCAGTATCTTTCTTATTTCTTGTAGTATTATTTTTACAAAGTCTTACTATGCAACCTTCCATTTTAGTTTCAATTATTAGCAAAGTTTATCAGAACATGTGGCACGTGAACGTCACACATTGTTCAAGACTGTCTCGAGTACATTTGGGTGTAGTAAAAGTTGCCGCACTTTGCGACTACGCCTGCGGTATCTAGTTGGTGCGTAGCGGAGACCAATCCTTAATCTAAGTATCCGGGAATAATGTAACCTAAAGCCATCGGAAATGTGTAATCACAATCAATGAGTTCAAAACGAAACAAAAACCTATTTCTAAATGATTTTATAATATGTAGTAATAAAATAAAAAGGATTAATATCGTATTTGTATAAACGGCTTTTACATTACCACTTTATAATTGCGATTTTTTTAAAGTATGTTCATAGATGTAGTATGTTATCCTTAAGAGATAGACAAGTGCTTTCGCAAACTTTTCTGTAGACCTATATAAGATACACAATTCCACCATACATTGTTTTTTAATATCTCAAGGGGCAGACGGCTATTTTCCGACACCTCCAACAAATATCGTAAATATACACAAAAACTTAGCAAATGATATACTAAAACGTTCTTCGAAAACCACGCTATCCATTGGTGAAAATAGTACAAAAATAGGTGCAGTAGTTTTTGAATTTATCGCGAACAGACAGATAGAGACTCGCGGCGGAGGACTTTGTTATATAATAGGTAGTAATTTATTTACTCCATAATTATCCAAATTTTTTGAGTTATCTTGAGTATAAAATCGAGACTCGTGCCAGAATTTGGCAAGTTAACATCTTCTGAGGATTCCTCGTGTTGAGGCGAAGGACGTGTCGAATTGATTGTAGACAAATATTAACGGAATTAACACTCAAGATAACTCAAAAAAATTTGACATTTATAATAATATATTATCTAAATAAAAAGGTTAATACTTATTTTTGATATGATTTGATTTATTTTCGATAGTAGTGGGTATTGCATCTCCTAACACTACATAAGTAATAGGACAGCTACGAGTGCAGCTACGCGTTTCGTAGCAAAGCAGTCCGTCTACAGACCAAGATTGACCCAAGCTAATTGTAAAAGCATTATTAGACACCGCTGTTCAAACTAAAAAGGCTGGTATTGTTGTTAAAGCTAGAATTTACCGAAATCCTTTAAAGTATAAGGTAACAGAAAATGGAATAAAGTTTCCCGCTACGCGATTCTTCTTATTAAGACCACTATCCCAAGAAATCATATATGTTTATATAAAGCTTATTATTTATAAAAAAACATATATATCTACAGAATATGAGACGAAACTTCATTTCGTCTTTACATTTCTACTTTTTATAGAAAGTGCGAAAAAAAATCACCAATCTAACTAACTTTACAGTTGAAGCCATGCTAATCATTCAATCTAAATTAAAAATAGTACGAAAATTTATTAATTGTACACCAAAACTATTCAACGTGACATTGTTTTGTTAGTTTTGTAAAGATTGTATTATGTTTGTAATAAATAAAAAATGCTTCTAATTAAAACTATAGCGATCTTGTGCGAGAGAGGTAACCTAGCTCCACTCGATTCCTCAAATCCATTGGCTCGGTCCCCAGCTTTAAGATTGTATATAATCTAAGTAGAATGATATGAAACTTATTAGACTATCTAAAAGTCAATTAAACTACTGCGATAATATGATTTAGTAATAATTATTGTTATTTTTGGAATCGGAGCCAAGAGCTTTAAAAAAAAAAGAATTATTAAAATTGGTTCATTCAGTCGAGAGTTCTGAGAAAATTAACATAAAGAAAATACCGACGAATTGAGAACATCCTCCTTTAAAGTCGGGAAAACTTCGGCCAAGACAAGAAACTTCTCAGCAAATCATTTTTTTACAGTATACCTTGGACTCACCGGCAAGACTCTGAACCGAACAAATCACTAACTACCGTAAATTGGTTGGAAGACGTTCCAGACTTTATAATAGCTGAAGACTGACCCTCGTCTATCCCTGATCTGAGCACCCTTTTTGGAAGACAATTGTCGTCATTTTTAGAAGACAAAGCCTGATCACTTGGCGTTGCGTAGAGACGTCGCTTCATTGTGTTTCTTCTACCGCATTTATCACGGGGAGTGTTCCGAAGAGCTGTTTAACCTAATTCCTGCCGCCGAATTCCACCTTCGCACGACACGCCACAAGTTAGGATATCATCCTCACCATCTGGATGTGTGGCGGTCCTCCACAGTGCGGTTTACAAGGAGCTTTCTTCCACGTACTACAAAGCTGTGGAATGAACTTCCTTGTGCGGTGTTTCCGGGACGATACGACATGGGTACCTTCAAAAAAAGCGCATACACCTTCCTTAAAGGCCGGAAGCGCTCCTGTGATTCCTCTGGTGTTGCAAGAGATTGTGGGCGGCGGTGATCACTTAACAACAGGTGACCACCCGTACGCTCGTATGTCCTCCTATTCCAT